>NW_027362203.1:0-189504 GCF_039654945.1 Dendrobates tinctorius
TCTAGTGAAGGCTTTTTAGCCCTTTCCTCAGACTAGCTCCTGAGAACAGGCCCTCACTCCTGTCCCTTCACTATAAAGCCTGGGCCTCATTATACAGCTGTACAGGGGTCTAGTGAAGGCCTTTTAGCCCTTTCCTCAGACTGTAGCTCCTGGGAAGAGGCCCTCACTCCTGTCCCTTCACTATAAAGCCTGGGCCTCATTATACAGCTGTACAGGGGTCTAGTGAAGGCTTTTTAGCCCTTTCCTCAGACTGTAGCTCCTGGACACAGGCCCTCACTCCTGTCCCTTCACTATACAGCCTGGGCCTCATACAGCTGTACAGGGGTCTAGTGAAGGCTTTTTAGCCCTTTCCTCAGACTGTAGCTCCTGGGTACAGGCCCTCACTCCTGTCCCTTCACTATAAAGCCTGAGCCTCATTATACAGCTGTACAGGGGTCTAGTGAAGGCTTTTTAGCCCTTTCCTCAGACTGTAGCTCCTGGGTACAGGCCCTCACTCCTGTCCCTTCACTATAAAGCCTGGGCCTCATTATATAGCTGTACAGGGGTCTAGTGAAGGCTTTTTAGCCCTTTCCTCAGACTGTAGCTCCTGGGTACAGGCCCTCACTCCTGTCCCCTCACTATAAAGCCTGGGTCTCATTATACAGCTGTACAGGGGTCTAGTGAAGGCTTTTTAGCCCTTTCCTCAGACTGTAGCTCCTGGGAACAGGCCCTCACTCCTGTCCCTTCACTATAAAGCCTGGGCCTCATTATACAGCTGTACAGGGGTCTAGTGAAGGCTTTTTAGCCCTTTCCTCAGACTGTAGCTCCTGGGCACAGGCCCTCACTCCTGTCCCTTCACTATAAAGCCTTGGCCTCAGACTGTTGTGACTCAGGGCTAAAAACCCCAATAACGTTTCCTCTACCCCACCCAACCAAAAACCAAACTCGGAAACCAAATGATGGGTGAAGGTCGGTCACAGCTTTATTGAATGTTTTCTCAAACAAACATTTTAGAGGCACTTAGCTTCTCTTGAACACGCGCTCGCTGCCAAATGCCCTGTTCTGTATTTGCAGGCAAGTCGGCCAGCAAGCCATAGCTTTGTGCCATTCCTTCTTTCACCGCCACGGAGGATCCTGTTTCTAAACAGGACTCCGACCCCCCCATCCATCAATAGCAAAGCTTGCTCCACTCCATCCTGCAGACCAGATAGAAAGATATCAAGCCCGATCTCGTTTAAATGTACCCCATCAGGCCTTAGCAGAGCACTGTTATTTCCTTCCAGTTGTCTGTGACGAACAACCACACTGAACCTCTCACGCACGAACCTAGAGATACGGGCATTGATAGACCTCGAACGTTCGACTGCCATACCATCACGAGCCCCTTGCCACACCGCCCTCGGAGCAATCTCCGACCAAACCAACACTAGTTCCTGGAAAAAACTATGAAACTGTTCCATATCAGCCCGCATCATAGCAGCTCCGCCACCTTGTACGAGCACAAATCGTTTCCCCCCGCATGTAACACCAAAATGCTCGGCCCCCGAGCTCCTCTTGCAATCGAAACAACCTCCGGTAAAACTTGCGGCCACTGCAGGCCCCTAATGCCTCTCCACATGAAAGTCACATCCCGAAATCCAAGGTGCCGTCCACCTGGGCGACACTCCGCACGCTGCGCAGCCCAGAAAATGTAGGAATGTCCCAGCAACCATACAGTTGACCTGACGGAATCTGCAGAGAAAGAAATCGTTAATATAACAAATCTGGACGAATGTAACAAGCAAAGCATGCTGATTTCCACCTCCCAATCCTCTGAACTTCAGCATCAGGAAGACCCTCCTTAGCCACCTCCGTAGCTGCCCCAGTGCGAAAAGACTGGGTGCCATACTCACCAGCTGGAACTCCTAACCCCTTCAAACATCTATTGAACACAGCATGAAATTGATACCTAGTTAAAGGTAAATGATCAGCATGCGCAAAGAAAAAACTACCTCCCGTCCTCATAGACACATACTCCTTAAGCAAAGCGACCGGGCACAATGAGAATCTGGCCGCCCGTAGCAAAACCCAGGAACCCCTACCCAAAGGATCAGTCTTCGATTTACGTATCCTCACGCGCACCGACTCATCCAAGAAAACCACATCCGCAAACCACACCCCAAATCCAACTTCGAACGAGGAACCAGTTTGACAACCCTTAATGCCCCAAAAAATGCAAAGCCAAAAGCGGCAGACACAAGGGCTGCCTCAAACGCAGAATTGCACACTTTAACGGTAATACCTATGAGTTGGCTAAGAAGGGCAAGGGACACCGGACACCTACACTCATTACGAGGCTGAACCCTCCAACCCTTCATAGCCTGTCGGACAATGAAACATTTGGTAACATCGGACCAACCCAATAACTGAAAGTGGAAAGCAACGCCGGATAAGCGCTGCTGCGCTGACGTACCAGATAGACCCGTACTATGCAAATGACACACGTACTCCACCGTAACTTGCAATCTCGAGGACTCACACATCTGAACAGGCCTATGACCCGCCAACTGACACCATTCCATCCATGCCTTACCATATGCTCGCCAAGTCGACTGGGACACAGAGGAATGAACCAGGGACATCAACTGTTCCTGACCACGTCCCACAGAATCTGCAGGCAACTGAAAACTTCCCGATGGGAATTGGGACCAGGATCCTTGGAAACCTGCAAGTCAGAAAAATCAGAATCGTTAAGCAGCAAAACATCGGGGCCTTGTACCAGTTGAGCCTGAAGCCAAATGTTGAATTTCAAACAGCGCAAAGCCAGTCTACGAAGAAGGCACAAGACCGGCGGAAACCTGGACGAGAAATGATTGAGGCAACGAGCCACCCCTGGATTAACCGTCCTCCAATGAATTTCCTGATTACATAGTAGATCACCCCACAACTCAATCAAAACAACGATCGGAAAAATCGCACACATGGTCCTGTCATTACAAAAACCCAACCTGACCCAAAACTCCGGCCAATTCTCCTGACACAAGCGATTCCCAAATCCTGACGTAAAACCAGCGCCACCATCCCCAGACGTAAAATTCAAATCCTGTGCCGTCCGGCACGGTAGCATAAAGCAAGTGTGACCGTTGAATGTGTGCAAAAAGGAAAGCCACACCTCCAAATCTGCCTTCATGGCCCTCGTAACCCGCACCCTGTGGTGTGGGCTGGAGACCCCTTTCGTAGCCAACGACAGCCGTCGTGAAAAAACCCTACCAACCGGCATTACTCTACTCGCAAATACTAACAACCCCAACAGAGATTGCATCTGCAAGAGAGTAACCTTCCGAACTGACATGAAACCCTCAATCAACAAGACCAATTTCTGAACCTTGTCCCCCAGCAGTCGGTACTCCATTGCTACAGTATCAATTTCGATGCCTAAAAAAGACAAAGTGTGAACCGGACCGATGGTCTTCTCTGGTGACAAAGGCACACCAATCGTCCGCGCGATTGACGTAAATGTGGAAAGCAAATTACTACATAACTCAGAGTCGTTCGGGCCGACAAAAAGAAAATCATCCAGGTAGTGAGTGACGGACCTACTGCCCGATTCCCATCTCACTACCCACTCCAAAAAAGAACTAAAAAGTTCAAAATAGTAACATGAAATAGAATATCCCATGGGAAGACACATATCAAAATAAAACTCTCCTTCTACCTGACAACCCAACAGATGAAAACAATCCGGATGAACCGGCAACAGACGAAATGCCGAATCGATAACAGACTTCGCCAACCAGGCTCCTTCCCCAGCGATCCTAATCAAAGCCACAGCCCTGTCGAAGGATGCATAAGATACCGAAGCATCATCAGGGGAAATACCATCATTCACTGAAGACCCTCTTGGGTGAGACAAATGGTGAATCAATCGAAAGGAACCAGGGTCTTTTTTAGGCACCACTCCCAGGGGCGATACTCTAAAATCCTGAAAAGGTGGGGATACGAACGTACCGGCCATTCTACCCAGGGCTACCTCCTTCTGCACTTTTGCCACCAGAACATCCGGATGTTCGCGAGCCGACTTCAAATTTGCCGCAAAACCGGGGGACCTATGCAATTTAAACGGGATGAAAAAACCTTCCGAAAAACCAAAACGCAGCATACCTGCAGCCTCCTTGTTAGGATAACGGTCTAACCATGGTGCCATCGCGACTACGTTCACCGGCGTCTCTCCTCTCAGTTTGCTGTGGCTTGACAGGCAGCTTTCCCGCAGGGCGGGAACACTTAGACGCCGGGTGAGAACCTCCACATGCCGAACACTCATGTCGGAATTTGCAGAGGCCGTAAAACCGACAGTGTCCCTCATTAAACAACCAACAGGTACCGGGTCTCCCACTGAACTGGTGATGAGGGGCAATACCCCGAAACAGCTGTCTGTGGATGGATACCATGTTTTGGCATAGGTGGTTTCCTTCATTGGAGACTGCCCTTCCCGTGGTTGTTCCTTCCCGGGGAAAGACCTGGCTAGTCATTGCTTGCGTTGAGAAACATGTGATGGTGTCTCCGCGGCTGTTGATTTACATGCTTTTGCATATTTCCCATAAGGGATGGGGGCATTGCTCTAGATCACTGCGTTGAGAAACATGTGATGGTGTCTCCGCAGTGTTGGATGTTGATCTCCATGAGGTCACTCATCCTTATGTTCATATCCCACTGAACTGGAACCTGTTGATCCTTGTCCAGCAGCCGCTGACCGAAAGGGATACTGCTTCTGAGTCATCATAAGGCGCAACCAAACCTCAGTCGCCTTCACCCCCCATCCGATTTCCGGGTGAAGGGCTAACCGCCTCCTGAATTCCTCATCGTACCTCCACCAAGCTGAACCCCCATGAGCCTTATATGAGTTGTAGATCATATCCTGGTAGATAAACAACTCTGAACAGCGGCTCGGGTGCTCCTGTCCCATAATGCAACCCAGTACGGCGAAAGCTTGCAACCTATTATTCATAGTTTTAGCCACCTTTGGACGCACTCTCTCCGAAAACCTCTCAACCGGCCTCCTTTCTTTGTCCACGGTGTGTTGGTCCACCGAAACCAACGACCAAATATCTATATAATCGTTACTCCAAATCTTTTTAGTATCATCATCAATGTGCGACCCAAGTGCACTAACCCCACAGAACATGGTATCCTTATACACCCCCGACAACGGGGCAACCCCCTTCTGACACTCCTTCGCCGTACTAGCTTTGGGGGGCAATTGCCCGATCAACGCTTGCAACACGGATAACATAGCTGTGGTATCGACACTCGGAGAACCCAACAAGGAACACTCACCCGGATTCACCGTTGGAGGAGGGACTCCCATGGCTGGAGGAACTCCGGCTCCCGGATGACCCGCCGGAATGATGACGCCGCGACTTGTAGCCTCGGGAGTTGTTCTCGCCTCAACCAGGCTGTAAGTCCTTGATCGGGCCCTCGACTCCCGGTGCTCGGAAGGAGGGCCACGGACTCGCTCGGGACTCACAGATGCGCTGGACACCTCTGACACTGAAGATGGAGAGCCACGTCTCGAGGACCGGGGATGGTGATGACCACTAGAGGAACCCCTGCGGCCAGAGTGCCTTGATCTTTAATGGCGACACTGTGATGCATGGTGCCCGTGACGCCGCGACTGTGGGGACGATGAGTAAGAGGAAGAGAAGGATGAGGATCCCCGGCGACTACGCCTGCCTCGCCTCTTCCTCCTGGGGGAACCGACCACTGCCGCATTAACTGACGCCTCCCGACTACCCCCAGCTATGGCTGAAGCGGGGGCCTGGCTCTGACCCCCAACCCCTTGCGTACCGCCGTGCTGCGGTGCCGCCGCAGGCACTGTAGTACCCGGCGCAATCACTTCTGCAGGGGATGATGTGTGGACCGCTCCCACAAGAGCCAGTGACAGACTGCCCCTCCCCTGGGCCCCCACCCCCGGCTGATCAGTGCCCTGCTCCTCTGCTGAGCCGGAGGAGGTTGCACTATTCCTCCCTCCCATAATGGCACCGGATATCCCACTGCACGTAATCTCCCTCGCCGCCCTGCCCGGATCCCTTCCAACCACTCCCGCTCCGCTAAGTGTTTGATCGGGGCCCCTAGATTCCCTAACCCCCCCGCGATTGCCTACCGCTGGACCGGCGCCCCCTATTCCCACGTGTCGGCGCGGCTGCGCGCTCAGCTTCTCCAGACCGGAAGTCTGGGGGCGGAGACTTCCGCCTAGCCGCGCACCGCCGGGAAACTCCGGCCAGCGCAGGCGAGGCATCGCGCAGCCGGACAGGAGGGCGGGATCGCCGCACGGACCGCCTGCCTCCCACCTCCCCCACCGCCGCCGGCTGTTGTGACACCGCTGCAGCGGCCAGACCTGACCGCGGTGAAACCGCTCCAGGACCGGGCACCACTGGAGAAGCTGCAGCCCGCGGGGATGCCAGGTGAGCATCGATCCCCGCGAGGAAATTCTGTAGCCACGACTCTCCTTCCTGCAGGACACGCAAGCGCAGGGCCTCCAAAAGAGGGTCTGCCATAGTACCGACGGACAGTGCTCAACAAGCACTTCCAGAATCAGCTGCCAGGAGGAAAGAGGAAGGGCGGCCTCGGATCTGGTCCATTATAAGTACAGGAAGGGGCTGTAGTAACCCCTTCCTTATCCCTATTGGCCCTATAACATTAAGTACCCACCCCGGACCATGACGTGGGTGGGCCAGCTCTATTAACCCTAAGGGAAGGGGAGGGGAGGAAAGGCACCCAGTCAGGGGCACTTTCCTTATACAGTACAGTGCCCACCATTATACAGCTGTACAGGTGTCTAGTGAAGGCTTTTTAACCCCTGTCCCTTCACTATAAAGCCTGGGCCTCATTATACAGCTGTACAGGGGTCTAGTGAAGGCTTTTTAACCCTTTCCTCACACTGTAGCTCCTGGGGACCCTCACTCCTGTCCCTTCACTATAAAGCCTGGGCCTCATTATACAGCTGTACAGGGGTCTAGTGAAGGCTTTTTAACCCTTTCCTCACACTGTAGCTCCTGGAAACAGACCCTCACTCCTGTCCCTTCACTATAAAGCCTGGGCCTCATTATACAGCTGAACAGGGGTGTAGTGAAGGCTTTTTAGCCCTTTCCTCAGACTGTAGCTCCTGGAAACAGACCCTCACTCCTGTCCCTTCACTATAAAGCCTGGGCCTCATTATACAGCTGAACAGGGGTGTAGTGAAGGCTTTTTAGCCCTTTCCTCAGACTGTAGCTCCTGAGAACAGACCCTCACTCCTGTCCCTTCACTATAAAGCCTGGGCCTCATTATACAGCTGTACAGGGATCTAGTGAAGGCTTTTTAGCCCTTTCCTCAGACTGTAGCTCCTGGGATCAGGCCCTCACTCCTGTCCCTTCACTATAAAGCCTGGGCCTCATTATACAGCTGTACAGGGGTCTAGTGAAGGCTTTTTAGCCCTTTCCTCAGACTGTAGCTCCTAGGATCAGGCCCTCACTCTTGTCCCTTCACTATAAAGCCTGGGCCTCATTATACAGCTGTACAGGGGTCTAGTGAAGGCTTTTTAGCCCTTTCCTCAGTCTGTAGCTCCTGGGAACAGGCCCTCACTCCTGTCCCTTCACTATAGAGCCTGGGCCTCATTATACAGCTGTACAGGGGTGTAGTGAAGGCGTTTTAGCCCTTTCCTCAGACTGTAGCTCCTGGGCACAGGCCCTCACTCCTGTCCTTTCACTATAAAGCCTGGGCCTCATTATACAGCTGTACAGGGGTCTAGTGAAGGCTTTTTAGCCCTTTCCTCAGACTGTAGCTCCTGGGATCAGGCCCTCACTCCTGTCCCTTCACTATAAAGCCTGGGCCTCATTATACAGCTATACAGGGGTCTAGTGAAGGCTTTTTAGCCCTTTCCTCAGACTGTAGCTCCTGGGCACAGGCCCTCACTCCTGTCCCTTCACTATAAAGCCTGGGCCTCATTATACAGCTGTACAGGGGTCTAGTGAAGGCTTTTTAGCCCTTTCCTCAGACTGTAGCTCCTGGGATCAGGCCCTCACTCTTGTCCCTTCACTATAAAGCCTGGGCCTCATTATACAGCTGTACAGGGGTCTAGTGAAGGCTTTTTAGCCCTTTCCTCAGTCTGTAGCTCCTGGGAACAGGCCCTCACTCCTGTCCCTTCACTATAGAGCCTGGGCCTCATTATACAGCTGTACAGGGGTGTAGTGAAGGCGTTTTAGCCCTTTCCTCAGACTGTAGCTCCTGGGCACAGGCCCTCACTCCTGTCCTTTCACTATAAAGCCTGGGCCTCATTATACAGCTGTACAGGGGTCTAGTGAAGGCTTTTTAGCCCTTTCCTCAGACTGTAGCTCCTGGGATCAGGCCCTCACTCCTGTCCCTTCACTATAAAGCCTGGGCCTCATTATACAGCTATACAGGGGTCTAGTGAAGGCTTTTTAGCCCTTTCCTCAGACTGTAGCTCCTGGGCACAGGCCCTCACTCCTGTCCTTTCACTATAAAGCCTGGGCCTCATTATACAGCTGTACAGGGGTCTAGTGAAGGCTTTTTAGCCCTTTCCTCAGACTGTAGCTCCTGGAAACAGACCCTCACTCCTGTCCCTTCACTATAAAGCCTGGGCCTCATTATACAGCTGAACAGGGGTGTAGTGAAGGCTTTTTAGCCCTTTCCTCAGACTGTAGCTCCTGAGAACAGACCCTCACTCCTGTCCCTTCACTATAAAGCCTGGGCCTCATTATACAGCTGTACAGGGATCTAGTGAAGGCTTTTTAGCTCTTTCCTCAGACTGTAGCTCCTGGGATCAGGCCCTCACTCCTGTCCCTTCACTATAAAGCCTGGGCCTCATTATACAGCTGTACAGGGGTCTAGTGAAGGCTTTTTAGCCCTTTCCTCAGACTGTAGCTCCTGGGATCAGGCCCACACTCCTGTCCCTTCACTATAAAGCCTGGGCCTCATTATACAGCTGTACAGGGGTCTAAGTGAAGGCTTTTTAGCCCTTTCCTCAGTCTGTAGCTCCTGGGAACAGGCCCTCACTCCTGTCCCTTCACTATAAAGCCTGGGCCTCATTATACAGCTGTACAGGGGTCTAGTGAAGGCTTTTTAGGCCTTTCCTCAGACTGTAGCTCCTGGGAACAGGCCCTCACTCCTGTCCCTTCACTATAAAGACTGGGCCTCATTATACAGCTGTACAGGGGTCTAGTGAAGGCTTTTTAGCCCTTTCCTCAGACTGTAGCTCCTGGGAACAGGCCCTCACTTCTGTCCCTTCACTATAAAGCCTGGGCCTCATTATACAGCTATACAGGGGTCTAGTGAAGGCTTTTTAACCCTTTCCTCACACTGTAGCTCCTGGGAACAGGCTCTCACTCCTGTTCCTTCACTATAAAGCCTGGGCCTCATTATACAGCTGTACAGGGGTCTAGTGAAGGCTTTTTAGCCCTTTCCTCAGACTGTAGCTCCTGGGATCAGGCCCTCACTCCTGTCCCTTCACTATAAAGCCTGGGCCTCATTATACAGCTGTACAGGGGTCTAGTGAAGGCTTTTTAGCCCTTTCCTCAGACTGTAGCTCCTGGGAACAGGCCCTCACTCCTGTCCCTTCACTATAAAGCCTGGGCCTCATTATACAGCTGTACAGGGGTCTAGTGAAGGCTTTTTAGCCCTTTCCTCAGACTGTAGCTCCTGGGATCAGGCCCTCACTCCTGTCCCTTCACTATAAAGCCTGGGCCTCATTATACAGCTGTACAGGGGTCTAGTGAAGGCTTTTTAGCCCTTTCCTCAGACTGTAGCTCCTGGGAACAGGCCCTCACTCCTGTCCCTTCACTATAAAGCCTGGGCCTCATTATACAGCTGTACAGGGGTCTAGTGAAGGCTTTTTAGCCCTTTCCTCAGACTGTAGCTCCTGGGAACAGGCCCTCACTCCTGTCCCTTCACTATAAAGCCTGGGCCTCATTATACAGCTGTACAGGGGTCTAGTGAAGGCTTTTTAGCCCTTTCCTCAGACTGTAGCTCCTGGTCACCATGTGATCTCACCATAACCGTAACAAGCTAATTAAGATGTGAAATCTTGGTCAAAATTATCTCAGTACACAAATCTCCTAGGGTGCCCAAAGTTTTGCATCGCCTCTTTTTCCAGTTATGAAATTGTAAAAAAGTCTATATATATATATTTTATAATTATTACTTTTGCCTAAAATACAAAGGCCATGTGTGATCTTAGAGGTTCGGCCTTTTAGAGATCATTTCAACTTCATCTTACTACTGCTCACAATAGCAGTCATTTTGACCCGGGGCGCCCACACTTTTACATGCCGCTGTCAATGCTTCGTCCCGCTGGTGCTCAATATTTAATAGGGTCTTGCTATTAAAATGAATGAAAAGTTCGGTGAATTTCTTTGAGCTGTTATTACTAGAGATGAGCGAATATCGTCGGAGAAGTTGTTATTGGCTAATATCACTTACCGAATAGCTGCATCGGGACCCCGGATCCCTGGAGCGCTCCCGATAATCAGCGGCATGTGTCGCCCTCCATGCAGGTGCTGTGACTATCACACAGCGCGACACACGCAGCTGATTATCGGGAGCGCTCCAGCACACTGAGTCCTGCACACACTGAGGCCCCTGATCATGTGACCCCTGACTCCTCTCCTCCTGTGACCTCATCACAGGTCCTGTGCACAGAGCAGTCATATATGTGGCAGACACTCCTGGATCTTCTGTTTTCTGGGCCGGTTCCTCCTGTGAGTACTATTAACCCTTTCGCTCCCTGTATTCTCCTTTCTGACAGGACAATATCTGAATTCGGACAGTGTGAGAGGAATATAAGCAATGTGGAAGGAAAAAATGACAATTTTACTTTTTTTCTCACAAAAATGTGACTTTAGCCCCAAAATTGGCAGCGTAACAAATCCTTATTTTCCCCACTGTAGTTTGTAGACTCCATATACAGATCCCTTAAGTGCGAAAAGAGCTGAATTCCCCACTTAAGTTATTGCATTTTGGAAATTGCCCCCACTGGGAATTTATCTCCAGGTAAAGGCACAATTGTGTCTCCATGGGGGTTGTGCTCACAGCCCAACATCGTGTGGCCTCCAAAGAAATGCCACCCCACACCATTACTGACCACTGCCAAACCGGTCATGCTGAAGGATGTTGCAGGCAGCAGATCGCTCTCCACGGCGTCTCCAGACTCTGTCACGTCTGTCACATGTGCTCAGTGTGAACCTGCTTCCATCTGTGAAGAGCACAGGACGCCAGTGGTGAATTTGCCAATCCTGGTGTTCTGTGGCAAATGCCAAGCGTCCTGTATGGTGTTGGGCTGTGAGCACAACCCCCATCTGTGGAGGTCGGGCTCTCAGACCATCCTCATGGAGTCAGTTTCTAACGGTTTGTGCAGACACATGAACATTTGTGGCCTGCTGAAGATCATTTTGCAGGTCTCTGGCAGTGCTCCTCCTGTTACTCCTTGCACAAAGGTGGAGGTAGCGGTCCTGCTGCTGGGTTGTTGCCCTCCTACGACCCCCTCCACATCTCCTGGTGTACTGGCCCGTCTCCTGGTAGCACCTCCAGCCTCTGGACACTACGCTGACAGACACAGTAATCCTTCTTGCCACAGCTCACATTGATGTGCCATCCTGGATGAGCTGCACTACCTGAGCCACTTGTGTTGGTTGTAGAGTCCGTCTAATGCTACCACGAGTGTGAAAGCACAACCAACATTCAAAAGTGACCAAAACATCAGCCAGAAACATTGGTACTGAGATGTGGTCTGTGGTCCCCACCTGCAGAACCACTCCTTTATTGAGGGTGTCTTGATAATTGCCAATAATTTCCATCTGTTGCCTATTCCATTTGTACAACAGCATGTGAAATTGATTGTCAATCAGTGTTGCTTCCTAAGTGGACAGTTTGATTTCACAGAACTTTGATTTACTTGGAGTTATATTCTGTTGTATAAGTGTTTCCTTTATTTTTTTGAACAGTGTATATAGATAGATTTTTTTTCTTTACGTTGGAGGGCCCAATTCCAGCTATTGCTGTGGGATCTGTGATTTCTATCTACTCCACTGTGTACAGGATAATAGAGTATAATAAAGTAGTTATGGACGTGACGTAACTAACATTGTGCAGTGACTCTACTTTCCATATAGTGATGGATATTTCTTGTTGCTGAAACTGTGATATTTTTTCCACTTTAAACCTTTTTAAACCCCTCTGATCAGTGCGATCACACAACATACAAGCCTCTGATGGCTCCGGTGATGCCCTGTACTACTGTAGTGCCGTGTATCATCACTGCCTGTCAGTGTAATACTAACGGCCCCAGACACATGAGATCAGAGTTGGCTGAACGGACATTTGGCAGACGGCGATCTCTCCCGACTCCCCCATACACACAAATATTCCAGCTTTCCTGTGGTCTGTATGACAGAGTCGCCTCCAGACTCCTCTAGAGGAGGATTATCTACTGCAGGGGTGGGGGACATCCGGCCTGCGGGACGTATACGGCCCGCCATATCATTTTGTGCAGCCCACAGCCGCTTTCCCCACTTCCCCTATTTTTTGGCCGCGGGTCCTTTAAGAATTGCGCGCGGTATCTTGCCGTGCTTTTCCCATCAGTGGGGACTCGGGAGACTCCTGCTGTGCGGCTCCAGGAGAGGGAGAGTTATAATCCTGCTGCAGCAATAGACGAGGGGGCTGCATTGTCAGCGAGCCTGCACCAGGGAGACGCCGGACTCCGTGAACAGGCTCCATCCACTGCTGAGCAAGATAGCAGACCTGAAAGTGTCACGTCCTCCTGTGCGGCTGCAGTGTGCAAGGTAATCACGATACCTCAGGCCCCATGTACCCCCATGTGCTGTATACCTCAGGCTCCATGTACCTCCATGTACTTTATACTTCAGGCCCCATGTACTACCCATGTACTGTATACCTCAGGCTCCATGTACCCCCCTGTGCTGTATACCTCAGGCTCCATGTACCCCCCATGTGCTATATACCTCAGGCTCCATGTACCCCCCATGTGCTATATACCTCAGGCTCCATGTACCCCCCCTGTGCTGTATACCTCAGGCTCCATGTACCCCCCATGTGCTATATACCTCAGGCTCCATGTATCCCCCATGTGCTGTATACCTCAGGCTCCATTTACCACCCATGTGCTGTATACCTCAGGCTCCATGTACCCCCCATGTGCTATATACCTCAGGCTCCATGTATCCCCCATGTGCTGTATACCTCAGGCTCCATGTACCCCCCATGTGCTGTATACCTCAGGCTCCATTTACCACCCATGTGCTGTATACCTCAGGCTCCATGGACCCCCCATGTGCTGTATACCTCAGGCTCCATGTACCACCCATGTGCTGTATACCTCAGGCTCCATGTACCACCCATGTGCTGTATACCTCAGGCTCCATGTACCACCCATGTGCTGTATACCTCAGGCTCCATGTACCCCCCATGTGCTGTATACCTCAGGCTCCATGTACCACTCATGTGCTGTATACCCCAGGCTCCATGTACCCCCCTGTGCTGTATACCTCAGGCTCCATTTACCACCCATGTGCTGTATACCTCAGGCTCCATGTACCCCCATGTGCTGTATACCTCAGGCTCCATGTACCCCCCTGTGCTGTATACCTCAGGCTCCATTTACCACCCATGTGCTGTATACCTCAGGCTCCATGTACCCCCCATGTGCTGTATACCTCAGGCTCCATGTACCCCCCTGTGCTGTATACCTCAGGCTCCATTTACCACCCATGTGCTGTATACCTCAGGCTCCATGTACCACCCATGTGCTGTATACCTCAGTCTCCATGTACCCCCCATGTGCTGTATACCTCAGGCTCCATGTACCCTCCATGTGCTGTATACCTCAGGCTCCATGTACCCCCCATGTGCTGTATACCTCAGGCTCCATGTACCCCCATGTGCAGTATACGTCAGGCTCCATGTACCACCCATGTGCTGTATACCTCAGGCTCCATGTACCACCCATGTGCTGTATACCTCAGGCTCCATGTACCACCCATGTGCTGTATACCTCAGGCTCCATGTACCCCCCATGTGCTGTATACCTCAGGCTCCATGTACCACCCATGTGCTGTATACCCCAGGCTCCATGTACCCCCCTGTGCTGTATACCTCAGGCTCCATTTACCACCCATGTGCTGTATACCTCAGGCTCCATGTACCCCCCATGTGCTGTATACCTCAGGCTCCATGTACCCCCCTGTGCTGTATACCTCAGGCTCCATTTACCACCCATGTGCTGTATACCTCAGGCTCCATGTACCACCCATGTGCTGTATACCTCAGTCTCCATGTACCCCCCATGTGCTGTATACCTCAGGCTCCATGTACCCTCCATGTGCTGTATACCTCAGGCTCCATGTACCCCCCATGTGCTGTATACCTCAGGCTCCATGTACCCCCATGTGCTGTATACGTCAGGCTCCATGTACCCCCCATGTGCTGTATACCTCAGGCTCAATGTACCCCCCATGTGCTGTATACCTCAGGCACCATGTACCCCCCATGTGCTGTATACTTCAGGCTCCATTTACCACCCATGTGCTGTATACCTCAGGCTCCATGTACCCCCCATGTGCTGTATACCCCAGGCCCCATGTACCACCCATGTTCTGTATACCTCAAGCCCCATAAATGGGGTTACCGTAATGAGCAGGTTAGTAGCGTTCTGAACCTGCCTGGCTCCTGCATATAAAACCCCACTGCTGGGAGGAAATGAACTCTAAAGGCCCCGTCACACACAGCGAGATCGCTGATTTTGTGACGCCACAGAGATCTCGCCAGCGACATCGCTGTGTGTGACATGCATCAGCGACCAGCCCCCCCGCCGGGTATCGCTGATTGTGCTCGAATGTCCTGGGCCATTTTTTGATCATTGGTCTCCCACTGGCCAGCGCGCATCGCTGCATGTGACAGCGAGAGACCAACGATCAACGACGCTGGGAGCTGGTATCCAAGATATATAGATACCCGCTGTTTACCTTGGATACCAGCTTACTAATGTTTAAGACAGTTATTAATGAGTGATGAGCGAGTATACTCGTTGCTCGGGCTTTCCTGAGCATGCTCGGGTGTCCGAGTATTTTGACATGCTCGGAGATTTAGTTTTCGTCGCCTCAGCTGCATGATTTATGGCTGCTGGACAGCCTGAATACATGTGAGGAATGCCTGTTTGTTAAGGAATCCCCACATGTATTCAGCCTGTCCAGCAGCCGCAAATCATGCAAATGTGTCGACAGAAACTAAATTTCCGAGCACGCCAAAAAACTCAGAGGACACCCGAGCATGCTCGGGAAAACCCAAGCAACAAGTATACTCGCTCATCATTATTAATAAATTTATACGGCCCCCGAACGCTATTATAAAATTCCAAATGGCCCTTGGCACAAAAAAGGTTCCCACCCCGATCTACAGGAAGAACAAACGGATTATCCTGCAGAGCGGGCAGCGAGGTACAGGAGGGATAATCACAGAAAGGTCAATACGTAGCCAGGGGTCATACACAGAGCGGGCAGCAAGGTACAGGAGGGATAATCACAGAAAGGTCAATACATAGCCAGGGGTCATACACAGAGCGGGCAGCGATGTACAGGAGTGATAATCACAGAAAGGTCAATACGTAGCCGGGGTCATACACAGAGCGGGCAGCGAGGTACAGGAGGGATAATCACAGAAAGGTCAATACGTAGCCAGGGGTCATACACAGAGCGGGCATAGAGGTACAGGAGAGATAATCACAGAAAGGTCAATACGTAGCCGGGGTCATACACAGAGCGGGCAGCGAGGTACAGGAGGGATAATCACAGAAAGGTCAATACGTAGCCGGGGTCATACACAGGGCGGGCAGCGAGGTACAGGAGGGATAATCACAGAAAGGTCAATACGTAGCCGGGGTCATACACAGAGCGGGCAGCGAGGTACAGGAGGGATAATCACAGAAAGGTCAATACGTAGCCGGGGTCATACACAGAGCGGGCAGCGAGGTACAGGAGGGATAATCACAGAAAGGTCAATACGTAGCCGGGGTCATACACAGGGCGGGCAGCACGGTACAGGAGGGATAATCACAGAAAGGTCAATACGTAGCCGGGGTCATACACAGAGCGGGCAGCGAGGTACAGGAGGGATAATCACAGAAAGGTCAATACGTAGCCGGGGTCATACACAGAGCGGGCAGCGAGGTACAGGAGGGATAATCACAGAAAGGTCAATACGTAGCCGGGGTCATACACAGAGCGGGCATAGAGGTACAGGAGGGATAATCACAGAAAGGTCAATACGTAGCCGGGGTCATACACAGAGCGGGCAGCGAGGTACAGGAGGGATAATCACAGAAAGGTCAATACGTAGCCAGGGGTCATACACAGAGCGGGCAGCGAGGTACAGGAGGGATAATCACAGAAAGGTCAATACGTAGCCAGGGGTCATACACAGAGCGGGCAGCGAGGTACAGGAGGGATAATCACAGAAAGGTCAATACGTAGCCGGGGTCATACACAGAGCGGGCAGCGAGGTACAGGAGGGATAATCACAGAAAGGTCAATACGTAGCCGGGGTCATACACAGGGCGGGCAGCACGGTACAGGAGGGATAATCACAGAAAGGTCAATATGTAGCCGGGGTCATACACAGAGCGGGCAGCGAGGTACAGGAGGGATAATCACAGAAAGGTCAATACGTAGCCGGGGTCATGCACAGAGCGGGCAGCGAGGTACAGGAGGGATAATCACAGAAAGGTCAATACGTAGCCGGGGTCATACACAGAGCGGGCATAGAGGTACAGGAGGGATAATCACAGAAAGGTCAATACGTAGCCGGGGTCATACACAGAGCGGGCAGCGAGGTACAGGAGGGATAATCACAGAAAGGTCAATACGTAGCCAGGGGTCATACACAGAGCGGGCAGCGAGGTACAGGAGGGATAATCACAGAAAGGTCAATACGTAGCCAGGGGTCATACACAGAGCGGGCAGCGAGGTACAGGAGGGATAATCACAGAAAGGTCAATACGTAGCCGGGGTCATACACAGAGCGGGCAGCGAGGTACAGGAGGGATAATCACAGAAAGGTCAATACGTAGCCAGGGGTCATACACAGGGCGGGCAGCACGGTACAGGAGGGATAATCACAGAAAGGTCAATACGTAGCCGGGGTCATACACAGAGCGGGCAGCGAGGTACAGGAGGGATAATCACAGAAAGGTCAATACGTAGCCGGGGTCATACACAGAGCGGGCAGCGAGGTACAGGAGGGATAATCACAGAAAGGTCAATACGTAGCCGGGGTCATACACAGAGCGGGCAGCGAGGTACAGGAGGGATAATCACAGAAAGGTCAATACGTAGCCGGGGTCATACACAGAGCGGGCAGCGAGGTACAGGAGGGATAATCACAGAAAGGTCAATACGTAGCCGGGGTCATACACAGAGCGGGCAGCGAGGTACAGGAGGGATAATCACAGAAAGGTCAATACGTAGCCGGGGTCATACACAGAGCGGGCAGCGAGGTACAGAGTCAGAATACAAGAGACGTTAACCGTGACAGGACCAAGTCAAACACCAAGCAAGCATACGAAGACAGGCATGAAGCACAGACAGAACAGGGTCAGACACACTCAGCCAGGAGTATAAAGGACAGGGGACGGCTCCTCCATGAGGCTATAAGAACCCTCCCCAGATCCGCAGAGAGGTTTCCCAGATTAACCGCTGCACCGCTTAACCAGGAGCCTCAGTAAACCATGACAGTATGGGGGCGTTATAAGGTAACTTATTGGACGCTGCCTCTGGCCCGGCCTAATAGACCTTCATACATTGCAGCCCAGACCCCATTATTAGACATGTAAGTATCGCAGTAACTAGGCCGCCCCATACTATCGAGTACTTGGAGGCGGGGGGCATTCAGCCAAACTCTGTCACACCTTCTTAGATGTCATGTTTGCTTCTCACAGCAGCAAGTGGTTAAACTGTCAGGGTTTTTGTTGAAGCCTCATCTGTGCCGTCCCTGCGGTGTACATCTATGTTCTGGGGCCCAAAAAGATTCATTTCTTTTTAATAAATGTTTAACATGTGAAAAAGTATAAAATGTGTCTTCTGCTTTTTTCTTAATTTTTTCTTCTTACAAGAATTGTTGGAGCCAATTTTCTTTAGAAACATTTTAATATCGGCTTTTTCTGGAGTTTTTCTTGTAATATAGGAAAGTCTAAGGCCAGAAATAAACCCCATAAATCACTGTACATGGAGACTTTGGGGTCAGATCATTTCTGTCCGTTGTGTTTGTGGAAACAAAAAGTCTTTTCTAAAAGCCTCAAACTTCTGTGTGTGACTCAGAGCTGAGATCTAACGTGATAGAAGATTCCAGTGCGGGGAAGACGGGAAACCTTCATATAGACGGCCGGTGGGGATGGAGGCAGTGACCGACTCTGGTCAAATCTGTCTCTAGAGCCGTAGTAGAAGATGAAGATGTCGTCCTCATTAGAGTTGAGCGACTAAAAGTCGGGTCGAGCAAGATCGTCCGATTATAGGGAAAAGTTGGGGTCGTCCCGAAACACGAAACCCAATGTAAGTCGATGGGGAATAAAAGTCGGCAGTGAGAGGAGGACAGGAAACACACCTACAGTGCTCATTTGAATGCCAAAAGCATCAATTCTTCTTACTTAAGCTTGTCAACCTTAATTAACTTCATAATACAAGTTACGCACTGAAAAATGGGGGTTATTTGGCTAAAGTTGTGGGGGGGAGGGCTGGCTGCAGGTTTTCATGTGCCCTGGGCGAAAGAGCGCCCCTTTAACACATACCACAACTCATCATGCTCCGATACGGCAGAGAAATAGCGGTATAGTACAATGAAAAATACTTCACTTTTTACATCTCATGACGAGGCCCATCTATTTCTCCATACAGAATCATTGGTCCCATATAATGTTTGAAACAGTATATGATGAGCTCCACATAATGCTACAGTATATGTTGGTCCCCATGGATGAAGCTCCACTGTCTTATGGGCCCAAATAATGCTCCATATATAATGGGCCCCATTTCTAATGCTCTAGTGTATAATGGGCCCTGTAAATGCTGCTCCAGTGTCTGATGTCCACCTTTGGAATGTTCCAGTGTATGGTGGGCCCCATCTATCATTCTCCAGAGTATAGTGCTCCCCAAAAATTGCTGTCCCAACATTGAAAACAATCAAATAAGTCTCCTCGCTAGGGAATCCCTGTACTTGTCTGGATTCCTCGTCGTCCCCATCTTCCATCTCACTGCACAGTATTTCAACTTTGCAAGTGCTGTGATCCTGGGCAAGCAGGGGGGGCCCACTTGTTGGCGACGGCACTGGCACAGGGCCCATGATAGTACGGTGGTGTGTCTGATGGCGGGTGGGCCGAACCTGCACTTTCATCTGCAGCTTCCTCTTTGTCACCGTGTAAGATGGAACTGTATATGGAAAGGGTAACCTGAGTTTCATCAGGGTCAGATTCAGGCCGTGTAGCGTGCGAGGGGAATGTAGTGGTCTGGGTCAATGTACCAGCAGATTCATCGAGCAGTGGCTGGGCATCAGTGCACTTGTGTCGCCCCCAGGAGTACGGTCGCCACAGTGGCATTACCTTCCTCCTAGGGAGTGTGATGTCATGCTTGGGAGCAACGAAGGATCTCTCTAGCAGGTTAACTGATTGGGCGGCGTTATTCCCACGAGTCATGACCCTCCAAACAGCGTTCATGAAGGGAAAGTGTTTGTTTTACGTGGGCAGTATGGTTGCAAAGCTGAACCTTAAAGGAATGTCCAGAAGGGCACCACCAGGAGTGGAGCCTACGGTTAAATTCGACTCCACCTGGGAAACCTCAACCATGCCAGCTACAGAAAAGATGCACACATTGCAAGCTTAATTCCGTTAACGAACGAGACTCCGTCATGCCCCGCGGTCCGAGTCCGGCTTACTAGAGGGACACGTGAGGCTCTGGCACATGAGATTGGCCAATAACTGGTGTGTCATGCCCTTACATGTCCGTGGCTGCATGTGCGCTACACTGAAAAGGCCAGCGTTTGTCGCTTACAGGTGCAGATAACCCGCTGAACAACGTTAGTGATGGGGATCACTGATTACAATTATTACCCACGAACGATGATTTCCCAGTAAGTGCAGGTCAACTGCAGTTCCGGAATTAGGCCTAACCGTCATTCCTGAAAAAATGAAAAACTTACGTGTGCAAACCACAGGTGCTGTAGCTTGCTTAACAGCTCGCCAGCCGTTCTCACGCCCAGTATGGATTACACGTGATTGCACAAAGGTGAGAAAGGGTACCGTATCCCCAGATAACATGTATGGATAGCGTACACATTCAAAATATATGTCTATACATCAGGAGGCTGGCTCAAACGGTGTCAGGCCCAGTATGGATTGCACGTGATTGCACAAAGGTGAGAAAGGGTACCGTATCCCTGGATAACATGTATGGATAGCGTACACATTCAAAATATATGTCAATACATCAAGAGGCAGGCTCAGACGGTGTTAGGCCCAGTATGGCTTGCACGTGATTGCACAAAGGTGAGAAAGGGTACCGTATTCCCGGATAACATGTATGGATAGCGTACACATTCAAAATATACACTCACTGGCCACTTTATTAGGTACACCTGTCCAACTGTGTGTTAAGACTTAATTTCTAATCAGCCAATCACATGGCGGCAACTCAGTGCATTTAGGCATGTAGACATGGTCAAGACAATCTCCTGCAGTTCAAACCGAGCATCAGTATGGGGAAGAAAGGTGATTTGAGTGCCTTTGAACGTGGCATGATTGTTGGTGCCAGAAGGGCTGGTCTGAGTATTTCAGAAACTACTGATCTACTGGGATTTTCACGCACAACCATCTCTAGGGTTTACAGAGAATGGTCCGAAAAAGAAAAAAAATCCAGTGAGCGGCAGTTCTGTGGCCGGAAATGCCTTGTTGATGCCAGAGGTCAGAGGAGAATGGGCAGACTGGTTCGAGCTGATAGAAAGGCAACAGTGACTCAAATTGCCACCCGTTACAACCAAGGTAGGCAGAAGAGCATCTCTGAACGCACAGTGCGTCGAACTTTGAGGCAGATGGGCTACAGCAGCAGAAGACCACACTGGGTACCACTCCTCTCAGCTAAGAACAGGAAACTGAGGCTACAATTTGCACAAGCTCATCGAAATTGGACAGTAGAAGATTGGAAAAACGTTGCCTGGTCTGATGAGTCTCGATTTCTGCTGCGACATTCGGATGGTAGGGTCAGAATTTGGCGTAAACAACATGAAAGCATGGATCCATCCTGCCTTGTATCAACGGTTCAGGCTGGTGGTGGTGGTGTCATGGTGTGGGGAATTTTTTCTTGGCACTCTTTGGGCCCCTTGGTACCAATTGAGCATCGTTGCAACGCCACAGCCTACCTGAGTATTGTTGCTGACCATGTCCATCCCTTTATGACCACAATGTACCCAACATCTGATGGCTACTTTCAGCAGGATAATGCGCCATGTCATAAAGCTCGAATCATCTCAGATTGGTTTCTTGAACATGACAATGAGTTCACTGTACTCAAATGGCCTCCTCAGTCACCAGATCTCAATCCAATAGAGCATCTTTGGGATGTGGTGGAACGGGAGATTCGCATCAGGGATGTGCAGCCGACAAATCTGCGCCAACTGTGTGATGCCATCATGTCAATATGGTCCAAAATCTCTGAGGAATGCTTCCAGCACCTTGTTGAATCTCTGCCACGAAGAATTGAGGCAGTTCTGAAGGCAAAAGGGGGTCCAACCCGTTACTAGCATGGTGTACCTAATAAAGTGGCCAGTGAGTGTATGTCTATACATCAGGAGGCAGGCTCAGACGGTGTTAGGCCCAGTATGGATTGCACGTGATTGCACAAAGGTTAGAAAGGGTACCGTATCCCCAGATAACATGTATGGATAGCGTACACATTCAAAATATATGTCTATACATCAGGAGGCAGGCTCAGACGGTGTCAGGCCCAGTATGGATTGCACGTGATTGCACAAAGGTTAGAAAGGGTACCGTATCCCCGGATAACATGTATGGATAGCGTACACATTCAAAATATATGTCTCAGGAGGCAGGCTCAGACGGTGTTAGGCCCAGTATGGATTGCACGTGATTGCACAAAGGTTAGAAAGGGTACCGTATCCCCAGATAACATGTATGGATAGCGTACACATTCAAAATATATGTCTCAGGAGGCAGGCTCAGACGGTGTTAGGCCCAGTATGGATTGCACGTGATTGCACAAAGGTTAGAAAGGGTACCGTATCCCCAGATAACATGTATGGATAGCGTACACATTCAAAATATATGTCTCAGGAGGCAGGCTCAGACGGTGTCAGGCACAGTATGGATTTGACGGCCCAGATTACACAGCGGAGGAGCAGGGAGAGGTAAAGATTGCAAATGCTGGGGCCCTGCCCAAGCAAGGGGGGCCCACTCGTGGGCGTCGGTACTGGCACTGGGCCCCTCATAGTACAGCGGTGTGTCTGACGGCGGGTGTGCACCACCACCGTCAGAGACACTTGATTGCACTATGAGGGACCCTGTGCCAGTGCCCGCGCCCAAGAGTCGGCATACCCACCTGTCCAGGGCAACGGCACTCGCACGGTGTCGTGCGCTAGGTGGTGACCCCGGCCATGGGGGGGAGGCAGCACAGTTAGGGAGTTTTAGAAAGTGGCATATGTTGATGTTGGACATTCAGCTGATGCAAAAGGCGAAATAGGTCAAGTCCCAGGAAGAGGCGGACCAAAGCAAGCCATTTTTCTGTCACCCTATGTGTCATCAGGGGAAGGTGGGACAAAATCCTTGGAAACCCATGCATGGTTCATTTTAATGAAGGTTAGATCATCCACATTTTGGGTTGACAGACGGGTCCTTTTTTCTGTCAGGATTGATCCAGCTGCACTGAAGACTCTTTCCGATAGCACACTTGCAGCTGGGCAAGTGAGCTCCTGTAAGGCATATTGGGCCAATTCAGGCCAAGTGTCCAGTTTAGCGGCCCAATAGTCAAAGGGGAATGACCTGTGTGGGAGAACATCGATATGGGAGGAAAAGTAGTTTGTTACCATAGTTGACAACTGCTGTCTCCTGTCACTTTCCATCGATGCAGTATTACCAGTTGTGTGAGCGGTATTTGAAAAATCAGTCCACAACATTGTCATGAAACCCCTGTCTCCAACGCCACTTCTGCTGTGTGCACCACGAACACCTCTGCCAAGCTGCCCCCGGCCCGTACGGCTCGTGTGAGAACCATCACCGCTGCTGTGTGCTGGGAATGCCTCAAGCAACCGATTTACCAGAGTTGCTTGTTTATTAGCCAATATTAGGTCAAGGTTCTCCTGTGGCATGATGTTTTGTAATTTGCCTTTATAGCGTGGATCCAGGATGCTGGCCAACCAGTAGTCGTCATCGTTCATCATTTTGGCAATGCGGGGGTCCCTTTTTAGGATCTGCAAGGCATAATCTGACATGTTGGCCAATGTTCCCGGTGTCAATGATGCACTGCGAGTGCTGGGTGGAGGAGCACTTTCTGGCAAATCCACATCCCTCCAGTCACGCACAAACCCTGTACCAGACCTTGCCACGCCAACATTTTCACTTGCCCCACGAGATGCATCCTCCTCCCCTAAGTAATCATCCCCATCATCATCCTCCTCCTCCTCTTCTTCCTCCACCTCGTCCAGGAGAGGTCCCTGAGCAGACAATGGCTGAATGTCATCAAGGATTCCCTCCTCCTCTTCCTCCTCATCAACATTGGCTGCAGACGCCTGCTCCTTAAGGTGCGTCAAAGTTTGCATGAGCAGACGCATAAGTGGGATGCTCATGCTTAGGATGGCGTCGTCTGCGCTTACCAGCCGTGTGCATTCCTCAAAAAACTGAAGGACTTTACAGAGGTCTTTCAGCTTCGACCACTGCACACCTGTCAACTCCATGTCTGCTCTCAAAGTGCCTGGCCGTGTATCCTCCCACAAATGCATTATGGCCTGCCTCTGCTCGCACAGCCGCTCCACCATGTGCAGGGTGGAGTTCCACCTTGTTGCAATGTCGATAATGAGGCGGTGGTTGGGAAGGTGGAGGCGACCGGCGACCGGCGGATGTGCGCGCACAGTCTTCGCACCTTCTGGAGCAGGGCTGTTAACTCCGGATAATTTTTGAGGAAGCACTGCACCACCAGGTTCAAGGTGTGAGCCAAGCAAGGTATGTGGCTGAGTTTTGAAAGGGCTATGGCTGCCACAAAATTACGGCCGTTATCACTAACTACCTTGCCTGCCTCAAGATGTACACTGCCCAGCCATGACTCAGTTTGTCGCTTCAAGTACTCGGCCAGCACCTCGGCGGTGTGTCTGTCGCCCAAACACATCATCTGCAACACAGCCTGCTGACGCTTTCCACTACCTGCTCGATAGGGGGACACATCGTGTGCAACAGTGGCAGCTGCAGATGGAGTGCTCGTACGACTGCGCTCTGTGGACGAGCTTTCACTTCTGGAGGAGGAGGAGGAGGAGGAGGAGGGTCGAACGCCTACAGCCAACTGTTTCCTATACCGTGGGCTAGGCAGCACTGTCCCACCACCGCTGTCCCCTGTGGACCCTGCATCCACCACATTAACCCAGTACGCAGTGATGGACACGTAACGGCCCTGGCCATGCCGACTGGACCATGCATCAGTTGTGAGGTGCACCTTTCCGCTCACTGACTGCTTGAGTGCATGGACAATGCGGTCTTTCACATGATGGTGGAGGGCTGGGATGGCTTTGCGAGAGAAGAAGTGGCGACTGGGTAGGTCATAGCGTGGTACTGCATAGGCCATGAGTTCGCGGAAAGCTGTGCTTTCCACCAACCGAAAGGGCATCATCTCAAACGAGATTAGTTTGGCAATGTGGGCGTTCAAACCCAGTGTACGCGGATGAGAGACTGAGTACTTTCTTGACCTACTCATAGTGTCTGGGAGGGTGAGCTGGACTTGAGAGCTGCATATGGTGGAAGTAGCGGTGGGCAGGGCGGACTGAGAGAGGGTTGATGATGGTGATGGAGTTGGTGTTCTTTCTGATGGCCTAGAATCAGTCTTTCGTTGATATAACAGTGGGATTCCCTGACTGCTGTGGCCTTGCAACGACACCTCAACATTTGCTGCTGTGCTAACCGGTGGGCTTACAGTGGGGGAAACAATGTAGCGTTGCTGACTACCTTCGTTGTGATCAGTTGCACATGTGGCACTTGAGGTTTGGTGTTGTGTCCACGCTTGCAAGTGCATGCTGGTTAAATGTCTAAGCATGCAACTGGTATTCAAATTTTTCAGATTTTTCCCTCGGCTAAAGGTCTTTGCGCACTTCTTACAGATAACCTTGGCCTGATCAGGAGGATTTTGTTCAAAAAAGTGCCACACTGCACTCTTCCTACTTTGGCAGACATTTTGCGGCCTAGCACGCTGTCATCTTTTGACCCTCTGGACAAGCTGTCCAGCAACTCTTTTTATGTTTGGAACCTGTCTTTGGAGTGCTACGGGCCTGCCAGATAACAGCTGTTGCGATGTCGATGTCTGCTGTGGATGCTCCTCATCTGAGCTATTGGAAGCAGCACCCTCTTCCCCCAATGGATGCCAATCTGGGTCAACAACTGGGTCATCCATCACCTCCTCTTCTATGTCATGTGCACCTTCCTCTGTGTCACCGTGTATGGTGGTATAGTGTGCGGGAAGGGGCACCTGAGTCTCATCAGGGTCAGAATCTGGCTCTGTACACTGCGAGGAAAATGTAGTGCTCTGAGTGAATGTACCAGCAGAATCATCCATCAGCGGCTGTGCATCAGTGCACTCCATGTCAGATTCATCTTGGCCTGGGTAATTCACCATTTGACTTGATAATCCAGGCATGGTATGTGAAAACAGCTCCATGGAGTAATCAGTAGTATGGCCTGCGTCATCCTTCAATCTTGGTTGGGGTGAAGGACACAAGGAAAGGTGTGGTTCATGAACATGAGCCTCCAATGACGACTCAGTGCTTTTACTTTTTACAACTGAAGAAGAGGAGGCGATAGAGCTGGAGGCTGAGTCAGCAATGTAAGACAAAACTTTTTCCTGATGCTCTGCCTTTAAAAGCGGTTTGCCAACTCCTAGAAAACTAAGCGTTCGAGGCCTTATGTAGCCAGACGATGACGCAGGCTCAACACCTCCTGCATTCGGTCCTATTTTGCTCTTGCCACTACCATCAGATCCACCACCAACACCATCATTACCAGCTGCCAACCCCCGCCCAATTCCACGGCCTCTTCCACCAGCCTTCCTCATTTTTGGTAGAAATGTAGACAAAATCCAACAAACTATATAGTAATGTAAAACAAGGTACAAGGTGTCTATAGGACAGGGGAGATTTTGAATTTCTGCAGACACTTGTGGACACTGGACACTTGTGGATCGTGTGAGGCCCAATGAATATCTGAGCGCTATGTGACAGGCTCGATGGCACAGCTGTGACCAAAGTGATGAGAGGATAAGGGAGATTTTGAATCTCTGCACACACTTTTGGACACTGGACACTTGTGGATTGTGTGAGGCCCAATGAATATCTGAGCGCTATGTGACAGGCTCGATGGCACAGCTGTGACCAAAGTGACGAGAGGATAAGGGAGATTTTGAATCTCTGCACACACTTTTGGACACTGGACACTTGTGGATTGTGTGAGGCCCAATGAATATCTGAGCGCTATGTGACAGGCTCGATGGCACAGCTGTGACCAAAGTGACGAGAGGATAAGGGAGATTTTGAATCTCTGCACACACTTTTGGACACTGGGCACTTGTGGATTGTGTGAGGCCCAGTGAATATCTGAGCGCTATGTGACAGGCTCGATGGCACAGCTGTGACCAAAGTGACGAGAGGATAAGGGAGATTTTGAATCTCTGCACACACTTTTGGACACTGGACACTTGTGGATTGTGTGAGGCCCAATGAATATCTGAGCGCTATGTGACAGGCTCGATGGCACAGCTGTGACCAAAGTGACGAGAGGATAAGGGAGATTTTGAATCTCTGCGCACACTTTTGGACACTGGACACTTGTGGATTGTGTGAGGCCCAATGAATATCTGAGCGCTATGTGACAGGCTCGATGGCACAGCTGTGACCAAAGTGACGAGAGGATAAGGGAGATTTTGAATCTCTGCGCACACTTTTGGACACTGGACACTTGTGGATTGTGTGAGGCCCAATGAATATCTGAGCGCTATGTGACAGGCTTGATGGCACAGCTGTGACCAAAGTGACTACAGGATAAGGGAGATTGGATTGCTTTTAAAAAAGCAGTTTGCGGAGCAGTGGGTAAACAGCAATGCCAGCCTGTCAGGAAGCCTTAAAAGGCAGCCCAACAACCAACACCACTGATACACCACAATATAGCCTCCCCTTGCACTGCACACACAGTGACTTGTGTGTTGTGCAGGCCAAATCGCTAGCAGCAGAAGCAGTTTTTTTGTCTTCTTCCCTGCCTAACGCTCTCCCTACAGAATCAGCAGCAACCTCTCCCTATACTGAGATCGGCAGAAGTAAGATGGCGGTCGGCGTGCACGCCCTTTTATACCCCCTGTGACGCCCACCAAAGCAAGCCAATCTCTTGCATGCCCTTCTGAAAGATGGTGGTGACCCCTGCCTATGTCATCACGTTGCCCACAGTGTCCGTGGATCCTGATTGGCTGTAAAAGAGCGCAAAACAAACTTTTGAAACGCGACTTTGGCGCGTAAGTCGCCGACCTCGTGGCCGACCTCATCCTAGGGTCGGGTTTCGTTTCATGAAACCCGACTTTGCCAAAAGTCGGCGACTTTTGAAATTTTTCGACCTGTTTCGCTCAACTCTAGTCCTCATCATGAAGGAGTTATTTCTCATGTCGCGTGTAATGAATCTCTCCTGCAGTATTGCTAATGCCGATTCCAGTGTCGGTAATGAGACGAGAATTAGCGTTATGGAAGATGAGTCTATGAGGAACGTGTTCAGCTGCCGACTCCGAGGAGGAAACTGCTTGTTGTCTGTGGCCTAAATATATAGGTTTTATTAGTAGATGTCAGGGAAGAAAACTAAACCCTGTAAGATAATAAATCTCCTCATATGTTTCCCTTATTATCTCCAGTAATTGTATTATTACACAGGATTCTTATGATGTTACATCGGATCATCTTCTTCTCATTCAGGTCTCTACAATATCGGATCCTCTCAGTGAAGATCTTCTACAGAAGACAATTTTCCTGATTTACCCATCAAGGATGGATATGGACAGAGACAAGATGGCGGAGAGGATGTTACACCTCACCCTAGAGATCCTCTTCCGTCCACATCACATTTGAAGCCACTTTGAGGGGTCTATATGATGGAAAATACCCAAAAGTGACACCATTCTAAAAACTGCACCCCTCAAGGTGCTCAAAACCACATTCAAGAAGTTTATTAACCCTTCAGGTGTTTCACAGGAATTTATTGAATATTTTTTTAAAAAAAAAGAACATTTAACTTTTTTTCACAAAAAAATTACTTCAGGTCCATTTTTTTTATTTTACCAAGGGTAACAGGAGAAATTGGACTGCAAAAGTTATTGTGCAATTTGTCCTGAGTACGCTGATACCTGATATGTGGGGGTACCACTGTTTCGGCGCATGGCAGAACTCAGAAGGGAAGGAGCGCTGTTTGACTTTTTCAATGCAAAATTGGCTGGAATTCAGATCGGACGCCATGTCACGTTTGGAGAGCCCCTGATGTACCTAAACAGTGGAAACCCCCCTATTCTAACTTCATCCCTAACCCCAACACACCCCTAACCATAACCCTAGCCCTAATGGGAAAATGGAAATATTTTTTTTTTATTTTATTATTTTTCCCTAAGTAAGGGGGTGATAACGGGGGGTTTGATTTACTATTTATGGCGGTTTTTATGTTTGGCAGCTGTCAGACGCTAAAAGACCCTTTTTATTGTAAAAATAGTTTTTGCATCACCACATATTGAGAGCTATAATTTTTCCATATTTTGACCCACTGAGTCATGTGAGGTCTTATGTTTTGCGGGACGAGTTGACGTTTTTATTGGTACCATTTTCGGTCACGTGACTTTTTTGATCGCTTTTTATTCCGATTATTGGGACGCAGAATGAACAAAAACCAGCGTTTCCTGAATTTCTTTTGGGGGGTGCGTTTGCACCGTTCCGCATGCGGTAAAATTGATGAAGCAGTTTTATTCTTCGGGTCAGTACAGTTACAGCGATACCTCATTTATCTCTTTTTTTATGTTTTGGCGCTTTTATGCACTGAAAACAATTTTATATAAAAAATAATTATTCTGTGAGCTATAACTTTTATAACTTTTATATTTTTTTGCTGATGATGCTGTATGGCGGCTCGTTTTTTGCGGGACAAGATGACGTTTTCAGCGGTACCATGGTTATTTATATCCGTCTTTTTGATCGCGCGTTATTGCACTTTTTGTTCGGCGGTATGATGATAAAGCATTATTTTTTGCTTCGTTTTTTATTTTTATTTTTTAAGAGGTTCAACAAAGGGGTTAATTAGTGGGACAGTTTTATAGGGCGGGTAGTTACGGATGCAGAGATACCAAATATGTGTACTTTTATTTATTTTTTTTTCAAAAAATGAATTTATTAGGGAATATATATATATATATATATTTTTTTTAAATTTATTTAGTGATTTTTTTATAAATTATTTTTAAACTTTTTTTTTTTTTTTTTTTTTTTTAACTTTATTACATTGTCCCAGGGGGGACATAAATGTCATGTGACAGATCGCTGATCTGTCACATCACAGATCGTTGTGAGAGATCAGCGATCTGTCACAGACAGTGCTGCAGTCTTCCTCATGCTGGCGCTTTGCAGGCATGAGGAAGCCGCCTCCCTGCAGGCCCCGAAGGTCCCCGCCGCCATTTTGGATTCGGGGACCTTCAGGGAAGGAGGCCCCCGCAGCAGGCAGTGATGCACATCGCGCTGCTCTGGGGGTCTCAGGGAAGCACGGAGGGAGCCCCCTCCTTGCCGATGCATCCCTAAACCCCAGATACACTGCGAACGTGTTTGATCGCAGTGTGCCAGGAGTTAACGTGTCGGGGCAGTTCGTGACCGCCCCTGATACATACTGTCGGGTGTCAGCTGTGATAATCAGCTGACACCCGGCCGTGATCAGCTGCGTTCCCCCCCGTGAGTGCAGCTGATCGCGCTAGACGTACTATCCCGTCCTTGGGACTTAGGTCCCAGGTCACATGGACGGAATAGTAAGTCTAATGTAGGAAAGGTGTTAATATCGGCTTTTTCTGGAGTTTTTCTTGTAATATAGGAAAGCCTAAGGCCAGAAATAAACCCCATAAATCACTGTACATGGAGACTTTGGGATCAGATCATTTCTGTCCGTTGTGTTTGTGGAAACAAAAAATCTTTTCTAAAAGCCTCAAACTTCTGTGTGTGACTCAGAGCTGAGATCTAACGGGATAGAAGATTCCAGTGCGGGGAAGACGGGAAACCTTCATATAGACGGCCGGTGGGGATGGAGGCAGTGACCGACTCTGGCCACATCTGTCTCTAGAGCCGCAGTAGAAGATGAAGATGTCGTCCTCATCATGAAGGAGTTATTTCTCATGTCGCGTGTAATGAATCTCTCCTGCAGTATTGCTAATGCCGATTCCAGTGTCGGTAATGAGACGAGAATTAGCGTTATGGAAGATGAGTCTATGAGGAACATGTTCAGCTGACGACTCCGAGGAGGAAACTGCTTGTTGTCTGTGGCCTAAATATATAGGTTTTATTAGTAGATGTCAGGGAAGAAAACTAAACCCTGTAAGATAATAAATCTCCTCATATGTTTCCCTTATTATCTCCAGTAATTGTATTATTACACAGGATTCTTATGATGTTACATCGGATCATCTTCTTCTCATTCAGGTCTCTACAATATCGGATCCTCTCAGTGAAGATCTTCTACAGAAGAGAATTTTCCTGATTTCCCCATCAAGGATTGATATGGACAGAGACAAGATGGCGGAGAGGATGTTACACCTCACCCTAGAGATCCTCTTCCGTCTCACTGGAGAGGTGAGAGATTCTGATGACGTCACATTACATCATTCTTATCTATGGGAATAACAGATGGACAGAACTGGAGAGGTGAGGACTCTGGAAATGTCTGTAGTGAGATTTATTAATGTGTCTCTCCATAACCAGGATTACACAGTGGTGAAGAAGACCTCTAGTGATCGCTGTCAGGACCCTGTGTCTGAGGGATGGGGAAGACCCCTGAGCCCAATCACGGGTCTCCACCTCACCCCCTGATCCATGAGGACATCAATGACCAGAAGATCCTAGAACTCATCTACAAGATGATTGAGCTGCTGACTGGAGAGGAGACACTGCTGGGAATGCTGGGACATTATACACTAACACTATAAAGGGATCGGGGGGATGACTGTATCATTGTATGTGTCAGGTTCCTATAAGGTGTCAGGATGTCGCTGTCTATTTCTCCATGGAGGAGTGGGAGTATTTAGAAGGACACAGAGATCTGTACAATGACGTCATAATGGAGGTTCCCCAGCCCCTCACATCACCAGGTAACAGACACGACTAAATACACACGGCCTATAATTATCTGTATGTAGAGAATTAATTTAGTCCCTGTATGTGTTTCCTCCAGATCTATCCAGTAAGAGGACAACACCAGAGAGATGTCCCCGTCCTCTTCTTCCACAGGACTGTAACCAAGAAGATCCCAGTGCTCCTCAGGATCATCAGGTAGATGGAGAGGTGTCAGGAGATCTCCCCTATGATGTGTAGACGGCTGTGAAGGTCTTGTGCTCAGTCTTGTTTTATCCACCAGTATTATATGTTTTATACTTGTGTAATGAGAACGGTGGAGATGGCAGGATTAGAGCTGATCATAGATGGGACTTCTCCATCTGTCGGTGACTTTTACAATATTTGTTTCAGGGTGAAGATCTGACCCATATTAATACTACAGAGACATATGTGAGAGATGATGAGTGGTGTAAAGAGGAGATTCCCACATATGACTACCCAGGTGAGTAGTAACCACTGAATGCAGAGAAGTCACAGATTCCTCTCAGTCACCGGCTGTGGCTGCTTTATCGGTGGTGTAGTCCGGCCGTATTACCATGATCACCATTTTGCCTCTAGACCACAACATTCTCCTCCACCCAAAACTGTTCAAATGACTTTGGGCATTGAAAGCCCTTTTCTATAGAACTTATAACCAATTACATTGTTTTTGGTCCTAAGGAATTCAGATTACTGCACAATCTCTCCTGAAATGGGGAGCAATATTATTTTCTCTAATCTTCTGCTCAGGATCCATAGTAGCTCCAATGGTCCACCATAAATGAGGGCAACTCTGGTTTACTGTTGTGTAATCTGTATTTGTAGTTTTCCTGTTAATGAGATTCTCATTCTCTGGGGCGGGGCTGTGGGTGGGGCTGTGGGCGGGGCTTTATGTGGTGCTCTGATTACATATTCATCTGTATTGGCTTATGACAGGTCGCTGACCCCTCACTGACCTGCCCCCATTATTACATAATGCATATAATAGCATTGATATTATTGGTGATAATGCCTATAATATTGTGGCTATTGTGAGGCTTAGAAAAAAATTACATCCAGCAAAATGTCACCGGCGATGGCGGCGCCTGCGCAGTAGCATCTATATCAACTATATCAATTTTTTTTGTTAGGAAGTTATAAGGGTTAAAAGTTAAACAGCGATTTCTCATTTTTACAACAAAATTTACAAAACCATTTTTTAGGGACCACCTCACATTTGATGTGAGTTTGGGGGGTCAATATGACAGAAAATACCTAAAAGTGACACCATTCTAAAGAGTGCACCCCTCAAGGGGCTCAAAACCACATTTAAGAAGTTTATTAACCCTTCAGGTGCTTCACAGGAATGAATGGAATGTGGAAGGAAAAAATAAACATTTACTTTTCTTTCACACAAATTTTCCTTTACACCTAATTTTTTTTACTTTCACAAGGGTAACAGGAGAAAATGGACTATACATTTTGTTTTGCAATTTCTCCTGAGCATGCCGATACCCCATATGTGGGGGAAATCTACTGTTTGGGTGCACGGCAGGGCTCAGAATGGAAGGAGCGCCATTTCACTTTTTGAATGTAAAATATGCTGGAATAATTAGCGGTTGCCATGTCGCTTTTGGAGAGCCCCTGATGTGCCTAAACAGTGGAAACTCCCAAAAAGGGACCCCATTTTTTAAACTAGACCCCTTAGGGAACTTATCCAGTTGTGTATTGAGCACCTTGAACCCACAGGTGCTTCACAGACGTTTATAACATGGCGCCATGCAAATAAAAAAAAAAAAAAGAAGATTTTTCACAAATCTTTTTGGCTCCATATTTTGCATTTTCATAAGGGTAACACGAGAAATTGCTCCATACAGTTTGTTGTGCAATTTCTCCTGAGCACGCCGATACCCCATATGTGGGGGTAAACCACTGCTTGGGCGCATGGCAGAGCTTGGAAGGGAAGGAGCGCCATATTGGAGAGCAGATTTTGCTGGAATTGTTTGTGGGTGACATGTCACATTGTCAGAGCCCCTGAGGTGCCAGAACAGCATAAGCCCTAAAAGTGACTGCATTTTACCAAATACTTCCCTGAATGAATTCTTCTCGTGGTGCAGTGAGCATACTGACCCCACAGCTGTTCCATAGAAAATTATACCATTGGGCAGTGAAGAAGAAATAATTACATTTTTACCACTAAAATGTTGTTTTAACCCCAGATTTTACATTGGAAAATAGGTAGATAGGTAAAGGGTCACTATATCCATAGATGAATTCCCCCCTGAAGTGACCCCATTTTGGAAATGACACCCCTCTGGGAATTCATCTATGGATATAGTGACCATTTTCACTACATGGATGATTTCCAGAAACTCGTAGAAGTTTCAGAGCAAAAATTGCCAAAATGTCATTGTAGTGCCCAATATATTGTGCCCAGCTTGTGTCTCTGGAGACCTCCCCCCACCTACCCCCGGAAATTGTTACGTCAGCTCTACTCAAATGTGTCTGTCACTAAATAAACCAAATGCTTGAATGTCAAAACAGTTCAAAAACGTGGTTCTGTGTGGGAGATTGTAAAGCCGTCATGGAGGCATAAGGCTGGCAATGATGGGCATTGTGGGTAATAATAGCGGGGATCATGCCTCATTCCTCTCTAGGAATATACACGACATCTTCTCTGGGGGTTCTTTCTTGTTTCAGTTACTGGGATGAGTGCAATAAAATGTCGCTCAGTGAGTCTTCTGACATCTTCACATTCTAAAGGATTGGCGGGGACAAAATTTTCAAAAACAAGATTTTCAGTGACCTTTTCCTGATAATCAAGGAAAGTATCTGCATTTCCGGCTTTTTTGTATAACACAAAAGAATTATATGTGGCCACCTGAAACAAATACATGACTAACTTTTTATACCAGATATATGATTTTCATGATACCTGGTATGGCTGTAGAACCTGATCTGCAAGGTCCACACCCCATATATTTGTTGTAGTCAATGACAGACACAGGTTTTGGAGTAGTGGATCCCTGTTGGTCTGCAGTGGCCCTTGTGGCATCTGTGTGGATCGAGCTCAGGATAAAAATATCTTTATCCTTATACTTAAGGACAAGCAGCTCTCCATTGTGTAAAGCCCCTGACTGCCCCTTTCAGAACTTTTTGCTGACCAATGATTGTGGAAACTCCTGAAGGTTTTTGCGAATGGTCCCACAAGCCCCTATGTTATGTTCAACCAGACTTTTAAATAGGGGTATGCTGGTGTAGTAGTTGTCAACATACAGATTGTAGCCTTTTTGTAAAAATGGAGTTATCAGCTCCCAAACCATTTTTCCAGATGTCCCCAGATAAGTAGGGCATCCTGGTGGGTTTAGTTCGCTGTCTTTCCCCTCATAAATGTGAAAAGCTGATGTGTATCCGATTGAACTCTCGCACATTTTATAGAGCTTTATTCCGAACCTTGCCCTCTTAGAAGGAATAAATTGCTTGAGGTGCAGTCTTCCTTTGAATTTTACAAGTGACTCATCAATGGAAATGTTTTCTGTTGGGGTGTAGAGCTTTAAGAACTTTTCTGTCAAGTCTTCGATGATGGGTCTGATTTTGAATAGTCTGTCATGTTCTGGGACATCTCTGGGCAGGCATTGACTATTGTCATTAAAATGCCAAAATCTCATGAGCATTTCATAATGGGTCCTAGGAAGAACGGCAGGAAACATAGGGGTGGCTTGAACAGGGCGGTTGGACCAATAGGACCGAATGCTCGTTTTTTTAACAAGCCTCATAATGAATGTAAGTCCTAAAAATTTTTTCATTTCTAGGACATTAGTTGGTGTCCATAAATTTGACCTAGCATAATAGGATGGTGGATTCTGGCTGATGAATTGGGACACATATAAATTTGTAGGACAATATGCTCTAGCAAGCTATCTGTCAGAAACAAATTTAAAAAAATAATTGGTCCAAAATTTTCCACCTCCACATTTATACCAGGAATGGCATTAAAATTAGGGATGAATGGAGTAGCCGAATCCGAAGCCTCCCATCTGGGAAATGCTACATCAAGAGGCAAAGCCCCTTGGACATTGGTGTGTGGCAATTCCCGAGCACTAGGGACAGCGCTAGTACTGGGCATTGTTCCCTGAGTTGGAGACATTTCTCCAGAAGCGCTATTTGTCCTTCTTGTTGTACTGGTCCTTGTGTGTGAGGATGGACCAGAATCACTGCTCATTTCTGAGCTATCACTGTCGCTGCTACTAAAGCCCTCGATATCCACATCGCCATCTGACACTGCACTTTCTTCACTGTCAGAACATAAAAGTGCATAAGCCTCCTCTGTACTATAATACTGACGGGCCATTTTATTCATTTTTATTTTTTTACCGAAAATTGAAAACTACGACGTGACCAAATAATTGGGGAAGCATTTGAGTAAAGCCTAATTCTTTACCCTACCCCTAACTTTAGATGAAACCCTAGCTTTAGTCCCAACACTAACCCTAACTATAGCACTAACCCTAACCTGCCTTATCTGTATTGTTACTTTATAGCACAATCGCTGACTGACACAGCTGTTGGCAGCAGCAATTGTAACACTGTTTCTCCTCTAATCTCTCACTGACAGGAGATCTGAGGAGAAACAGCGTTTTTATGGGGCAGATAGCCCGGGAAAGTTGATTGCTGCAGCAAACTTTCCTAGTGATTTGACTCATTGGCTGGTGTGACGCTGATGTCATCAGGACCTGAACAAATCAGGTCTCGATGAGGTCATGGATCACAGGAAGCGTTGTGCGGTGGAATCCCCTAGTTATAAGGTATGTGGGGTCCCGATGAGCACAAAACCGCCGACCGTAGACAAACGTCCGCGCTGCACAAAGCCCTGCTAGCGCCGATGTTTATCTAACGTTGGTGGTCATGAAGCGGTTAAGTTAAGGGTACAATCAATTCTGTCCAGGCCTATTTCATGAGTTTTATTTTTTTTTTAATTCTGTGGAAGCATGGTTGAAAAGCAATGTCTGACTTTCATTTGCTCATTTTCATAGATTTTTTATTTATTATTACTTTTGTCAGATTCAAGTTATTTCTGTGACCATTGTGGGTTTTTCTGTCATCAAACGAGGGGTACCAACAATTTTAACCACGTGTGTAGGAGGAGTGAATATTTTGACTCCACAGCAACTTCCCGGAAATTAACACGCAGTGGATGTTGGAGAGTGAAAATTACACATTTGCCATTCTCTTACCCAGCACATAGTGCCCAGATTGTGCTCCAGGAGACACCGCAAATTAAGTGGATTCTTCTCACTATAGTATTGCTAAATACAGGGATCCTAAATGTTGTTTGCGCACACTGCAAGACTCCGAAGGGAGAGCGGATTTTGCTGGATTGGTTTATAGAAACCCTGTTGCTTTTCAACAACCTTTGATCCACTAATAGTGTGGGAACCTCTGTCTTTCCAATGACAGATGATGGACCTGAGTGGGGACTTGTTTTTGTGAGATGAGAATTGGTATTATTTTCTCCCACATAACATTGATTGTTCATTCTGCCTCCCAAATATTGAATAAAAAGAAACCAAACAGTTGAACACCGCACACTACTGGTTCATCCAACAAGGTTTTCTATTAGACTGTGAACTGTCATTGTCTTGGTAAATAATTAAAGTTTTTACATAGCTTGCCATTTTTATGGACAGTTTAAGTAGAAATGTTCAAAAATATAAAACTCAAGGATATTTTATTAAAAATAATTGTTTTATTTTATTTTATTTTAGCAGATGACTGTACCAGGAGATCAGAGGGACAGCTGACATCTTCAAGTTTTAAATCTGATGATCTTGAGATCCTACAAGATACAACTGAAGTGATTGCTATTACTCCAGATATAGTATCATCCATTCACAGCAAAGATCTGTCATCTGATCCTATGAAACAGGTCCCATCTTCTGATTCATTACTGACTACTAAGAAAAATCAAAGTCACAAAAGAGGCATTACAAAACAAACTGCTCCTTTAGCAAAGAAGCTTTTTTCATGTTCAGAATGTGGGAAATGTTTTGCACGTAAATCACTGCTTGTTGCTCACCATAGAACTCACACAGGGGAGAAGCCTTTTTCCTGTTCAGAATGTGGGAAATGTTTTAATCAGAAATCGGTTCTTGATAGACACCAGAGAGCTCACACAGGGGAGAAGCCTTTTTCCTGTTCAGAATGTGGGAAATGTTTTACACATAAATCAGATTTTGTTACACACCATAGAACGCACACAGGAGAGAAGCCTTTTTCATGTTCAGAATGTGGGAAATGTTTTCACAAAAAAATCACTTTTTCTTATTCACCATAGAACTCACACAGGAGAGAAGGCTTTTTCCTGTTCAGAATGTGGGAAATGTTTTAACCAGAAATGGCATCTTGTTAGTCACCAGAGAACTCACACGGGGGAGAAGCCATTTTCCTGTTCAGAATGTGGGAAATGTTTTAACCAGAAAAGGAATCTTAATGAACACCAAAGAACTCACACAGGAGAGAAGCCTTTTTCCTGTTCAGAATGTGGGAAATGTTTTAACCAGAAATGGCATCTTGTTAGTCACCAGAGAACTCACACGGGGGAGAAGCCATTTTCCTGTTCAGAATGTGGGAAATGTTTTAACCAAAAATGGCATCTTGATCGCCATCAGAGCAGTCACACAGGGGAGAAGCCTTTTTCCTGTTCAAAATGTGGGAAATGTTTTAACCAGAAAGGGAACCTTAATGAACACCAAAGAACTCACACAGGAGAGAAGCCTTTTTCATGTTCAGAATGTGGGAAATGTTTTAACCAGAAAGGGAATCTTGATATACACCAAAGAACTCACACAGGAGAGAAGCCTTTTTCCTGTTCAGAATGTGGGAAATGTTTTAACCAGAAATCAGATTTGGTTACTCACCATAGAACTCACACAGGGGAGAAGCCTTTTTCCTGTTCAGATTGTGGGAAATATTTTAACCGGAAAGGGAATCTTGTTAGACATCAGAGCAGTCACACAGAGGAGAAGCCTTTTTCATTTTCTTAATGTGGGAAATATTTTACTTGGAAATCAACTGTTAATAAACATCAGAGACGTCACATAGGGGAGAAGACTTTTTTATGTTCATAATGTTGAAATAGTTTTAACGGCGAGTACTCCGGCAGCTGTGCTCTGCTTGTGAGCAACGCATTATGTCCCTGCCATGTGCTGCTTACAAGCATGAACCAGTTGCTGGTATCAGAGCAGGATTCAGCAAGGGAGCGCCGGGTAGGTAAGTGTAATGCTTTTTTTAAAATGTTTTGTGATGGGGCCATGGATACCAGGATGGGGGCCAATTATAAGGATTGGGCTATGCATACCAGGACTGGAATGGGGGGCCAGTCATACCCGAATAGTGATGGTGCCCTGCATACTAGGAAGAGATGGGGACCTGCATACCAGGATAAGGATGGGGGCCATGCATACTACGATGAGATGGGGCACTGCATACCAGGAGCGGGATGGGGCCAATCATGCCACAATAGGATGGGACCCTGCATACTAGGATAAGGATGGGGCCATGCATACTACGATGAGATGGGGCACTGCATACCATGAGTAGGATGGGGCCAATCATGCCACAGTAGGATGGGACCCTGCATACTAGGATAAGGATGGGGCCATGCATACTAGGATAGGGATGAGGGATCTATGTATACCAGGGTAGGGATGAGGGGGCCATGTGTATCAGAATAGGGATGAGGGGACCATATATACCAGGATAAGGGATATTAAGTACAGAATTAACCACATTTTTTGCTTCAATTTTTTTTTCCTAATTTCCTCTAAACCTAGGTGCGTCTTATAGTCCAAAAAACACGGTATATATATTTTTTTTCTCCGTGAACTCATTCCTTATGTTTGGCCTCATTAAAATAAAAACACTCATACTCCGCTGGCGTGCCGGCTCCACTTCAGTGGTGTTGAGACTCACTGTCCCGAGGCTTATGTGAGGTTCTCACATCACACGAGCCCTGCGCCCAATCAGCATCAGCTTCACTGCTCCTTCCTTTGGACATATTGAACATGAACAGGAAGCCAGGGCTGCAGCTGCTCTCTGACGGCCTCATGATGCTTGATTTGTCCGAAGGTGGGGACAGTGACGTCAGTGCTGATTGGGCACAGGGCTCACATCATGTAGCAACCTCAAGAGACCCAAGAAAGCAGATACCGACAACCTTTTTAAACATCAAAAATCCAACACAGGGAAAAGTCATTATTATACCTAGAGTGTGAGAAATGAATTACAGGAAAATCGTATTTTGTTGACAATGAAAAATAACTCAGACGAGGAGAACCTATATATATTATTCACAAATTGTACAAAAACATGATGCACGCGGCGTGCGTTCAAGATGGAATATTATATGGGAGTTTTATAGGATAAATTCAAGGTGAGAATATTATATGGGAGTTTTATAGGATAAATTCAAGGTGAGAATATTATATGGGAGTTTTATAGGATAAATTCAAGGTGAGAATATTATATGGGAGTTTTATAGAATAAATTCAAGGTGAGAATATTATATGGGAGTTTTATAGGATAAATTCAAGGTGAGAATATTATATGGGAGTTTTATAGGATAAATTCAAGGTGAGAATATTATATGGGAGTTTTATAGGATAAATTCAAGGTGAGAATATTATATGGGAGTTTTATAGGATAAACCAAATACCAACAGAAAATAAACGACCCAAAACAAACATTTATCAGTAAAAATAACTCTTTATTAGGTAAAGTATGAAAGAATTGCTCCATATTCCGATACCCGTCACATCTTCATTTTTCATGATCTTGGGTTGGGTGAAGGCTTATATTTTGTGGGCCGAGCTGACGTTTTTAATGATACAATTTTGGTGCAGATATGATCTTCTGATCGCCTGTTATTGTATTTTAATGCAATAGTGTGGGAACCAAAAAAACTTAATTCTGGCATTTTTTTACGTTATTTCTCATTATGCCGTTTAGTGATCGGGTTAATTCTTTTTTTATTTTGATAGATCGGGTGATTTTGAATGCAGCAATACCAAATATGTATTTTTTTATTGTTTTATTTTAAATGGGGCAAAAGGGGGAATTTGAACTTTTATATTTTTTTTTACTTTTTTAATATTTTTAAAAACAATTTTTTTTTTTTACTTTTGGCATTGTGAAGATATAGAGCATTGTTCCTTAATTAACCAGATGACTATTTTTTAGCAAACGAAGAATAATAGAATGTTATCTGTATGTTGGCTTTAAATTTAAGTGTTGATTTCTAGTTGGTCAAGAAAACAGACTTTTGTTTGTGTAACCCGGTGATATTGACTTTTATTGTGCGCTTATCCTTGATCACTGGTGATGTTTGCTGATATGCTAATTATGCATTGTGTTATGGAGCCAGTTTGTTGACTTCTAAAGCAGAGAGAGAAAAATGATGCAAATAGTTTAAATAATCATTTAATGCTACTTGTTCTCATCTCCATTCTTACCCTTTATGTAAATACTGAATGAGGGACACTTATTAAGTGTACAAATAGGTTACAGGCCTCTGTATAAAGAGACAGAGAGAGAAACAGCCAGAGAGATTCTGCCAAGACATCCATACATCCCAAAAGGACCAGAGACAGGACGGCAGCCATTTACATCATGGCTCCATCACGAAGGTCACGGATCTATCATTCTATAGGAAACAACCTAGGGGTTTTCAGCCTTGGTTGGAAGAAAACAGATCTGCTCCATTGACCATCGCTGAACCATGGATACGTTTGGGGAAGCCAGGTTGTGATTCTCGGATCAAGTGGCCTTGCACCTTGTATGGACTCAATGGACTGTCATCTTCCTACACTTGTTGTTACCCCATCTCTGTGTGCATGCCACAGGTGGAGTAGTTGACAGCTGACATGTGCCGGAAAAGATGTGGGCTCAGTGACGGAGCCCACTTCAAAGGAAGGGAGTCCGACATTGGAATACATTTATGCCAAATGTCGGAAAGGGATTAAAAGGGATTGTTTTTACAGAGACAGAAGTGGTAATCAATCATGTATACATACAGATAATTACAAAAATACACAGCTTCTAATGGTAAATAGTATAGAGTTAAGACAAGAAAATATAATTTGTGTAAACCATGTGTAGATATAAAAATGCAGGCAAATGTCAAATGTTTTAGCTCCACAAATAATTAAGAATGGTGTAAGGTATGAAAGTGTGGTGCACTTAATTATTTGTACCAACTGGGGTCTGTATGTGGGAGAGACAGGGCAAAAACTTAGAACAAGGATGAATTCTCACAACTACACAATAAGAGAAAAAAGAATAGATCTACCTGTGGCAAAACATTTTTGCAGCCCTGATCACAGCACCATGGACATGAAATTACTTGTATTAAAAAGGTAACTTCAAATCTCAGAGAAACAGAAGGATCTGGAAGTATAAACTCATGACAGCCTTTGACACTCTCAATACAGAAATGAATGTGTCGCATGGAATCATGTCTTTTTATATCAAGGAATTTTCTCCTCAGACCTTGTGGGGCATCACAACACAGAACCAGACCCCTATCAGGGGACAATAAAACTTTCACACTCCTAATCTATGAACTGTTCCAATATTTGTGGCCACCACTTTTATCCCTCTCCCATAATGATAGTTCTACTTCACGTCATTTGTCTTACCTATTGCATTATGTCTGTGCTATGTGATTCTTCAGATTTTGTATTATTCTATGCCTGAAGAGACCTGAGTAGTCTGGAAAGCTTGCAATGTGTTACCATATTTTAAGTTAGCCATTAACCCCTTTACCCCCAAGGGTGGTTTGCACGTTAATGCCCGGGCCAATTTTTACAATTCTGACCACTGTCCCATTATGAGATAATAACTCTGGAACGCTTCCATGGATCCCGGTGAATCTGACATTGTTTTCTCATGACATATTTTACTTCATGTTAGTGGTAACATTTCTTTGACATGACTTGCATTTATTTGTGAAAAAAATGGAAATTTGGTGGAAAATTTAGCAATTTTCCAATTTTGAATTTTCATGCCCTTTAATCACACAGATATGTCACACAAAAGACTTAATAACATTTCCCACATGTCTACTTTACATCAACACAATTTTGGAACCATAAGGTTTAGGAAGTTATAAGGGTTAGAAGTTGACCAGCGATTTCTCATTTCTACAACACCATTTTTTTTAGGGACCACATCACATTTGAAGTCACTTTGAGGGGTCTATATGATAGAAAATACCCAAAAGTGATACCATTTTGAAAACTGCACCCCTCAAGGTGCTCAAAACCACATGTCAGAAGTTTAATAACCCTTCTGGTGCTTCACAGGAATTTTTGGAATGTTTTAAAAAAAAAATGAACATTTAACTTTTATTCATAAAAACATTACTTCAGATCCAATTATGTTTTTTCCCCAAGGGTAACAGGAAAATTTGGACTGCAAAAGTTATTGTGCAATTTGTCCTGAGTACACTGATACCTGATATGTGGGGGTAAACCACTGTTTGTGCGCATGGTAGAGCTCGGAAGGGAAGGAGCGCCGTTTGACTTTTTCAACACAAAATTGGCTGGAATTGAGATTGGACGCCATGTTGCATTTGGATAGCCCCTGATGTGCCTAAACAGTGGAAACCCCCACAAGTGACCCCTTTTTGGAAAATACACCCCCCAAGGAACTTATCTAAATGTGTGATATGAACTTTGAACGCCCAGGTGTTTCACTAAAGTTTATAGCGTCTGGGCGTGAAAATATAAAAATAATTTTTTCTAAAAACATTTTTAGTCCCCAATATTTTATTTTCCCAAGGGCAACAGTAGAAATTGGACCCCAAAAGTTGTTGTCCAATTTGTCCTGAGTACACTGATGCACCATATGTGGCAGAAAACTACTGTATGGGTGCACATTGGGGCTCGGAAGGGAAGTAGTGATGTTTAAGAATGCAGACTTTGATGGAATGGTCTGCCCGTGTCATGTCGCGTTTGGAGAGCCCCTGATGTGCCTAAACAGTTGAAACCCCCCACAAGTGACCCCATTTTGGAAACTAGACCCCCCCAGGGAACTTATCTAGATGTGTGGTGAGCACTTTGAACCTCAAATGCTTCACAGAAGTTTATAATGTAGAGCCATAAAAGTAAAAAATATTTTTTTCCACAAAAATGATATTTTCTAAGCCAATTTTTTATTTTCTCAAGGGTAACAGAAGAAATTGGACCCCAAAAGTTATTATGCAAATTGTCCTGAGTATGCTGATACCCCATATGTGGGGGTAAACCACTGTTTAGGTGCATGGCAGAGCTCAGAAGCGCTAGACTTTACTATTATGGTTTGCAGGTGCCATGACACACTGGGAGAGCCCATGAGGTGCCAGAACAGCAGAACCCCCTATAAGTGACTCCATTTTATGAATTACACCTCTCAATGAATTCATCTAGGGTTTGCAGTGATCATATAGACATCATAGGTGTGTCACAGAATTTTATACCATTGGGCAGCCATGCGGAGAGACTCGGGAGGAACGGAGTGCTATTTGCCTATTCAAGTGAATGGGTCTGTGCACATGTCAGTGTGTTTCCACGGACCGTGTGTCCATGAGCAAAACACGCTGACGTCGATTTTGAATGTCAGCGTGGGCCACAAAACAGCCAGCATACGGGCACACATAAAACACATGGATGTCATTCATGTGACACGCATTGGCACCGGGGAAGAAGCGTTACAGTAAGCGCTGTTCCCCAGCGCCAGGTGCTGAACACGACTCTCATCATTCTCCCCTGCTTGTGCCAATCGCCGCCACAGTACCAGTACCAGAAATATCAGGACACGTGAATGAGGTGTTATAGCGGGTTTTTACGTTTGGCAGCTGTCACACACTAAAAGATGCTTTTCATTGTAAAAATAGTTTTTGCATCACCACATTTTGAGAGCTATAATTTTTTGACATTTTTTGATCACTTTTTATTCTGATTTTTGGATGCAGAATGACCAAAAACCATCAATTCATGAATTTCTTTTTTGGGGGGGGCGTTTATACCGTTCCAGGTGTGGTAAAATTGATAAAGCAGTTTTATTCTTCGGGTCAGTACGATTACAGCAATACCTCATTTATATCATTTTTCATGTTTATGCAATAAAAACTATTTTATATAAAAAATTATTATTTTTTCATCGCTTTTTTCTGAGAGCTATAACTTTTTTATTTTTCTGCTAATGACACTGTATGGGGGCTTTTTTTTGCGGGAGAAGATGATGTTTTCAGCGGTACCATGTTTATTTATTGATCACGTGTTTTTCCACTTTTTGTTTGGCGGTATGATGACAAAGCGTTGTTTTTTGCCTTTGTTTTTATGGTGTTCACTAAAGGGGTTACCTAGTGGAACAGTTTTATAGGTTAGGTTGTTATAGACGTGGCAATACCAAATATGTGTACTTTTACTGTTTACATTTTTTTAAATTCAAATATTTATTTAATGTTAGAATAAATATTGACTTTTGTATTATGATTTTTTTATATTTTTACAATTAGTTACATGTTTTTTTTATTTCATTCTATCTTTTACACTTTGTCCCACTATGGGACAGTCATTTTTTGCAGACTGATCGCTTCTATGGCAGGCAGATGAAGCAGCATCCCCATGCTATAGAACAGGGGTGGGAATCTTCTTTCTTCCAAGGGCCATTTGGCTATTTATACCATCCTTCGGGGGCCGTACAAGCTCCGCCCACAAAATACATCCTGACTCTGGCACTGGTTTCATGACTTAATCTTTTATTGCATGCCCTTCAATGTTCAGTAGTGAACACTGCGTGTGTGTGCTAACAGAGCAAGAAGAAATTAATGAGCTTGTGGCAATCAAAATACAGCTCCCTGCCCAAGAATGCAGTCCCTGAGAATCTGCTCGGGGGCCTGATAAAAGGTCATCGAGGGCCGTAAATGGCCCTGGGGCCTGAGGTTCCCCACCCCTGCTATAGAAGCTGTCAGCGCTGCACTCAGTGCCCTGACACTGAGAGACTGCCTGACTTGCACTGCGCATGACCAGGAAGTTTCTTAGCTCTGTTCATGGCAACATCAGGTTACCATGGCAGTGATCGCGACCTCGCATCACGTTGTGGGGTCTCCGATCCAAAGGCAGAGTGACTGTCAACCCTCTGCCTGCTCCTGGAATGCTGTGATCGTGTTCGATTGCAGTATTTTGGGGGTTAAAATGCCGGGAGCGGTCTGTGACTGCTCCTGGCACTTAGTGCTGGGTGTCAGCTGTGAGAATCAGGTGGCACCTGGCCGCGATCGGCCACACACCACCCGTGTGCGCGGCCGATCGCCGATACTATTCCGTCAATGGTCAAATTGGCCCAGGGCACATGGACGGAATAGTACGTCTGATGTCAGAAAAGGGTTAAACACAATACCACCCCTCTTATTTATTGTGTTACGCTGCATTTGAAACTAAATAATTACCGCATGATGAAAATCATCTTGAGGCTGTGTGCACACGCTGCGGATTCTGCTGCGGTTCCGCAGCGGTTTTTGTCCTGCGGAATCGCTGCAGTTTCTGCTGCGGTATACAGTACAATTGTTTTCTATGAGAATTAAAAACCGCTGTGCACATGCTGCGGAAAAAAACGCGCGGAAAAGCTGCGGTTTATTTTCCGCAGCATGTCAATTCTTTCTGCGTTTCTGCCGCGGTTCCGCACCCATAGGACTTCATGGACTTTGTAAAATCCGCATAAAAACCGCAGATCTAAAAAGATCTGCGGTTTTTCGTGCGGCTTGGGTGTAAAAAACCGCAGCAGAATGGGGGGAAATGATGTCAAGGCGGGAGGAAGTGTAGTGTGTGGGCGGAGTATAGTGTGCAGTGACAAGATTTCTGGTAAGATGGACAGCTACCGTCGCATGGAGATGGACGTGGGGCGTTTGATAGACTTGGTATGTATGTATGTTTGTATGTATGTATATATGTATGTGTCTGTCTGTGTGCGTCTCCATGCGATGGTAGTGCGACAATTGTGCTCAATCGCAACATGGGCCTGCGACTCCCATCCGGCCATGTGATGGGAGAGTAGGCCCTGCGGCCACCGAGCACAATTGTACAGTGCTAAACACGTAACAAAACACATAACATACATGTAACAGACATTACATACAACATACATGTAACAGACATGACATACAACACAAAACATATACTATATACTCACCATCCAGGCCCGGCCATCTTGTTCCCAGAAGCCCTCGCTCCCCTCGTTGTTGAATAAAGTAAAAAAAAAATCCTTTCCCCAACAAAAAATGATGTCCGCCGAAAATAAACAAAAAACAAAGGTCCCATGGCGATCTCGGAAGTTTTCTGGCGATACACCGCCGTTCGGGCGAGTTTCCCATTGTTTGGCCGCTCCGGGACCTCGCTTTACGGCTCTTCTGCTGCGTGTGACCTTTCCCACGCAGCAGTGCCGTAAATGAGGTTACCGGAGTCACTGAACTCTGGTAAACTGTAGGCACATGCGCAGTTACACACTGCAGGAGCAGAGCTCCTGTCAGTGTGTTTCTGGTGACATGGAGAATGGTCACATCTGCTGATGTGACTGTTCTCCATGATTGATCGACGTGGGACACTCGTTTAAATGGACTGCGATGGAACGGTAGGTATCTAATTGGTTTGTTATTTTATCTTTCTCTAGGTGATCGATGGCATCGCAAATGGAATGAGCGTGCAATAAAATTTTGTCAAAAACAGTGGTTTTTATTTGATTAAAAATTAATATTAATGTGTCTGTGTGTTTTTTTCTATTCTTTATAATTGGATTAATAATGGATCGGCGTCTAATTGACGCCTCTCCATTATTAACCGGGCTTAATGTCACCGATCAAAGGTGACATTAACCCCTTTATTACCCCACATCCCGCCGACGCAGTGCGGGAGTGGGAAGAGAGGGGCTAAGTGCCAGAATTGGTGCATCTTATTGATGCGCCATTTCTGGGGCCGCTGCGACCTGATATTTGTAGCCAGGGGGGGCAATATCCATGACCCCTTCTTCGGCTATGAATATCAGCCCGCACCTGTCTGCGTAGCCTTTCTGGCTCTAAAATATGGGTGACCCCCACGTCATTTTTTTTGGGGGGTCCCCCTTTTTTTTAGAGCCAGAAAGGCAACGCAGACAGCTGTGGGCTGATCTTCATAGCCTGGGAAAGGGGACATGGATATTAACCTCTTCCCAGGTTGGAAATATCAGTTTGCAGTTGTCTGCTTAGTCTTTCTGGCCCTAAAATATGGGGGACCCCAACGTCATTTTTTTGGGGGGGTCCCCCTTTTTTTTAGAGCCAGAAAGGCAACGCAGACAGCTGTGGGCTGATCTTCATAGCCTGGGAAAGGGGACATGGATATTAACCCCTTCCCAGGTTGGAAATATCAGTTTGCAGTTGTCTGCTTAGTCTTTCTGGCCCTAAAATAAGGGGGACCCCGACGTTATTATTTTTTTGGGGGGGTCACCCTTTTTTTTAAAGCCTGAATGGCTACGCAGACATCTGCGGCCATATATGTACCACCTGGTAATCAGCCTGCAGCTGTCTGCATAGGCTTTGTGGCCCAAAAAAATAGGGGGAACAGCATGTATTTAGTTTCGTTTTTGGTTATTTTTTTAAATAGCAAGATAAGCTACTCACAAATACCCTGTTCCCTGGCTTGAGATATTAAGGCCCCGTCTCACTAAGTGATCTCGGTAGCGAGATCGCTGCAGAGTCACAACTTTTGTGACGTAACAGCGATCTCACCAGCGAGATCGCTGTGTGTGACAGCGATCAGCGAGCGGCCCCCCTGCTGGTATCGCTGATCGCTGCAAGAAACCTCTGGACATTTCTTTGGTCGCTGGTCTCCCGCTGGCCAGCACGCATCGCTGTGTGTGACAGGCGGGAGACCAGCGATCAGGTTTAAAAAAAAAAAACCCGAAAAAATATTGTTATTCTCACCTTCCGACGTCCCGCGCAGTCTTCCGGCCTCTCTCCACGCTCCGGTCCCAGTGATCCTTTGCACGAATGACCGCGAGACGTCGCTGCCGCGAGACCGTGACATCTCGCGGTCATTCTCGCAAAGGATCACTGGGACCGGAGCGTCAAGAGAGGCCGGAAGACTGCGCGGGACATCGGAAGGTGAGAATAACAATATTTTTTATTTTAATTCAATTTTTAACGGGTGGCCAGCGATGCCGTACGCTCGGCATTGCTGTGCTGATCGCTGGTGAAGCTGCCTGTGTGACAGCTCACCAGCGATCACATAGCGACTTACTAGCGATCCTGACACCTTGATATCGGTGTCGGGATCGCTGGTAAGTCGCTTAGTGTGATGGGGCCTAGGCCACAGCTGTCTGCTTTGCCTTTCTGAGCCGAAAATATAGGGGGACCCCACGTCAATAGTTTTTTAGGCCTCCCATGAATTTTACAGCCAGAAAAGAAATGCATACAACTGTGGCCAATCAGAGCCTCGAAACAGGCCATGTTTATGAACCCCAACCCAGCCTCCATTTACCATCCCATAGTTGTCTGCTTTGCCTTTCTGGCACCAAAATATAGGGGGGACGTTGCATCTACATACAAGTTTGCACTCAGAAAGGAAACGCAGACAACTGCGGGCTGATATTAATAGCCTATGAAAAGGCAATGAGTATTATCCCCTCACTCACATTCTAAAAATATGAAGCCGCTAACGTATGGCTAGTTTTTGTAGCTATACAATATCAGTGCTCACTACCTAAATTAGTTGTTACACATTTTACTTTGGCTATTAAAAACAAATATAACAGAATTCTACACTTGTAACTAAAAAATTACATGATTTTAACACATTATGTTACAAAGATAATTATGTCTGGGGATTAGGTTGACTTTGGGTTAGGCATGTGATTATGGTTAGGCCATGGGTAGGGCTTATATGTAAATGTTTGTTTTTTAGATTTTTATTAGTGTAACTGATATAGTTCCTAATTCCATTTTCTATTTGTGTGTAGGTGCGTGATTTCCCAGCCCTTTGGGACCCAGCAGACAGGCTGCACAAAGACCGTGGCAACAGGGATCGTTGCTGGAGCAAAGTTTTGAGTGATCTGTACCCTGACTGGCACTGCTTTCCAAAAGCCACACAGTCACAAATTGGTAACTAACTTTTTCAGGATTATTTTTGTTATCACGTGTTAATAAAGCAAAAAAGGTGGTAAAAATGTTGTTGTCTTTCTTTTGTAGACAGTGATGTAAAACAACGATGGCGTTCGGTTCGGGACAGATTTAACAAATTCCTTGTCAGCTGTCAAAAAAGTGGCGCATCCCCAACCAGCAGAACATTTCCATACTTTCAAGAGCTTCAATTTCTCATCTCCAGCTGGACATTGCGAAGGTAGGTTGACCCCCCAAAAAAATACCGCATTCAAACAGTTTTCTTTATTTGCATTACTTCTCGGATATAGAAATTTGACATCTTTTAATTTTATGAAATGCTTAGCACACTGATGGTTCCAGTTACTCCTTGGAAATTGTCTTCCACCTGTCTTGAAGGAGTTTCCAAAGATGCTTAGCACTTGTTGGCCATTTTGACTTCACTCTGCGGGCCCACCTCAACCCACACTGTTAAGGGGAAAATATATGGCATATGAATATATACAAGAATCAAAACTGCACCACTATATAGACGCTTTGCTGAATATTGGGCTCATGTAACTTTAAGATACTTCCGATTTTCTGAGAATTGTTTCTGTATTGTATAACCCACCTAGGCTTCATGTAATACTGGGTGGACTAGGGTGGATCGGGCTAGAAGACGATAATTATGTACATAATGACTATGTAGCGATATGGGAACATATGAGATCCCACGAGAGCAATACTAATTTACTATTTGGGGTAAACAGTAATTTGGAAATGCACCCATGATGTAACACAATGAGACAGCGCGATTTCTGTTATAAAAACTGTACACCTTGGATTAAAGATAGAGAAGAATCATATTGACATGATACACCTTGTCTTGTGTATTCTTTTCTCCGTGCACGTATAATCTCTGCCAGAGATCCAATTCGGCCACAGACAATTAAGACGGGCCACACCCTAGTGCGGCAGAATCCATAGAAATCAACAGTTGGCGCTCAAACAGTGGGGCTCAGGACGATACCAGACGATCACAGCCGCAACAAAATCTCCCCCAGGACGGACGTCTTTCCAGCAGGACGAGGCTGCAGCTCGAGACCAGGTGAGAAAATATATCATCTTACCTACCCCTCTGTATTCACGTCCGGCTGGGAGGAGATAGCTGGCTGTCTTCTCTGAACCCTTAACTGACCACGTTTGAAAGTCCTGAGCCTACGGACCCGGTCAGGTATATAATTCCTTAATTGTCTGTGTGTATTGTCCGGTCTAACCAATTCGGAGGGTGTATCTAGAATCTGTCTAGTATCTGTTAAAAACTATTTCATACTGCACTAGGGCTACTAGAAACAAAACAGAGCAGAGTACAAAGGGGGTGTTCACACTGGGTTATCACCCTGGTACTGACCTTAGTCGGTCGAAGAAGTTATATTTATATATATACACATATAGGTGCTCACGTCCGGCCATACGCCCACGGGATAAACTGGGCCCGGTGACGTGAATGACACGGGATATATATATTTTTAAGGAAAGAGGTGATTACTATTTTCCCCTTCTGCTGAAATATCAACCACCTATCTAGAGGTGATTACCACTATTTGCTACACCTAAAGTGACAAAAAGCCCAGCCCTAGTTGCCTTGGTAACAAAAGAACAGTGAAAGGGATAAGGAATACATTGATTATTGTATTGCTATTCATAATAGCACCTGCACCGCACAAACTACCTCCGTATTCTCCAGAGGGGTGGACATGTGCAGTCTGACAAAATCAGAACCCAGATTGGAGGGACACATGTGCCGTTTGTGGGGCACCACGCCCACGCAAATCTACCTCCTCCTCTGTGCTAACACTCTGACAGAAGCTCAGACAGAGTCCATCTCCTTACTACAAGACCTAGCACCAAAAACCCACCCTGGTCACGATTTCCTTAATTGTCTGCCTTATCTGCCTTGCCTCTCTGCTTTGCTGATTTGGTTGTTTGCATACATGATTGTTACCTCAGCCAGCCTGAAAAGGAAAAAATATACGAGTAGATAGGGAGACGTACTGAGCAAATTCACTGTCACTCTGGTTCCGGTCCTGCTCTCGGCTTGACCGATGATCGCAGAAGTCTGAACTGTGTCTCTCCCAGTGGGCAAGTGGGAGTAGGGGCTTGATTACTCTGAGTGAGTTTCCAACCTCTAAGTGGTTGGTGACTTCTTGCGGGGTTCCCACCGGACATCACCTGGCTAAGGTGATGGTGTTTTAGCTGCAGCATATACGGGTGGAAGGGTAATTATACTAATTACAATTACCGTGTTGATGTGACAGTGATTTGATGTCAGTGCCAGTTTTAAATTCATTATTAGAGTTGAGCGAAACGGGTCGAAAAATTTCAAAAGTCGCCGACTTTTGGCAAAGTCGGGTTTCGTTTCATGAAACCCGACTTTGCCAAAAGTCGGCGACTTTTGAAATTTTTCGACCCGTTTCCTCAACTCTAATAATCATCCCTAGGATGAGGTCGGCCACGAGGTCGGCGACTTACGCGCCAAAGTCGCGTTTCAAAAGTTTGTTTTGCGCTCTTTTTCAGCCAATCAGGATCCACGGACACTGTGGGCAACGTGATGACATAGGCACGGGTCACCACCATCTTTCAGAAGGGCATGCAAGTGATTGGCTTGCTTTGGTGGGCGTCACAGGGGGCATAAAAGGGCGTGCACGCCGACCGCCATCTTACTTCTGCCGATCTCAGTATAGGGAGAGGTTGCTGCTGATTCTGTAGGGAGAGCGTTAGGCAGGGAAGAAGACAAAAAAACTGCTTCTGCTGCTAGCGATTTGGCCTGCACAACACACCAGTCACTGTGTGTGCAGTGCAAGGGGAGGCTATATTGTGGTGTATCAGTGGTGTTGGTTGTTGGGCTGCCTTTTAAGGCTTCCTGACAGGCTGGCATTGCTGTTTACCCACTGCTCTGCACACTGCTTTTTTAAAAGCAATCCAATCTCCCTTATCCTCTAGTCACTTTTGTCACAGCTGTGCCATCGAGCCTGTGACATAGCGCTCAGATATCAGTGGGCCTCACACAATCCAAAAGTGTCCAGTGTCCACAAGTGTCTGCAGAAATTCAAAATCTCCCTTATCCTCTAGTCACTTTGGTCACAGCTGTGCCATCGAGCCTGTCACATAGCGCTCAGATATTCATTGGGCCTCACACAATCCAAAAGTGTCCAGTGTCCACTAGTGTGAGAAGAAATTCAAAATCTCACTTATCCTCTAGTCACTTTGCTCACAGCAGTGCCATCGAGCCGGTCACATAGCGCTCAGATATTCATTGGGCCTCACACAATCCAAAAGTGTCCAGTGTCCACTAGTGTGAGAAGAAATTCAAAATCTCACTTATCCTCTAGTCACTTTGGTCACAGCAGTGCCATCGAGCCTGTCACATAGCGCTCAGATATTCATTGGGCCTCACACAATCCAAAAGTGTCCAGTGTCCACAAGTGTCTGCTCAAATTCAAAATCTCACTTATCCTCTAGTCACTTTGGTCACAGCTGTGCCATCGAGCCTGTCACATAGCGCTCAGATATTCATTGGGCCTCACACAATCCAAAAGTGTCCAGTGTCCACTAGTGTGAGAAGAAATTCAAAATCTCACTTATCCTCTAGTCACTTTGGTCACAGCTGTGCCATCGAGCCTGTCACATAGCGCTCAGATATTCATTGGGCCTCACACAATCCAAAAGTGTCCAGTGTCCACTAGTGTGAGAAGAAATTCAAAATCTCACTTATCCTCTAGTCACTTTGGTCACAGCAGTGCCATCGAGCCTGTCACATGGCGCTCAGATATTCATTGGGCCTCACACAATCCAAAAGTGTCCAGTGTCCACAAGTGTCTGCTGAAATTCAAAATCTCACTTATCCTCTAGTCACTTTGGTCACAGCTGTGCCATCGAGCCTGTCACATAGCGCTCAGATATTCATTGGGCCTCACACAATCCAAAAGTGTCCAGTGTCCACTAGTGTGAGAAGAAATTCAAAATCTCACTTATCCTCTAGTCACTTTGCTCACAGCCGTGCCATCGAGCCTGTCACATAGCGCTCAGATATTCATTGGGCCTCACACAATCCAAAAGTGTCCAGTGTCCACTAGTGTGAGAAGAAATTCAAAATCTCACTTATCCTCTAGTCACTTTGGTCACAGCAGTGCCATCGAGCCTGTCACATAGCGCTCAGATATTCATTGGGCCTCACACAATCCAAAAGTGTCCAGTGTCCACTAGTGTGAGAAGAAATTCAAAATCTCACTTATCCTCTTGTCACTTTGGTCACAGCAGTGCCATCGAGTCTGTCACATAGCACTCAGATATTCATTGGGCCTCACACAATCCAAAAGTGTCCAGTGTCCACTAGTGTGAGAAGAAATTCAAAATCTCCCCTGTCCTATAGACAGCTTGTACCTTGTTTTACATTACTATATAGTTTGTTGGATTTTGTCTACATTTTTACCAAAAATGAGGAAGGCGGGGGTTTCCAGCTGGTAATGATGGTGTTGGTGGTGGATCTGATGGTAGTGGCAAGAGCAAAATAGGACCGAATGCAGGAGGTGTTGAGCCTGCGTCATCGTCTGGCTCCATAAGGCTTCGAAGGCTTAGTTTTCTAGGAGTTGGCAAACCGCTTTTAGGGGGGAAACATCGTGCTATGGCCCAGACCAATGTATGAAAGGGAAGCCATGCGTCAGCTCTCTAACACCACTTGCTATAAGAGACTGACTTTCAACCCCTTGTCCGCCTACTGTGCACAGCTGAAGGGGATCCTTACAAGAGCTAGGGATGCCGATATTATCTCGGGGGAACTCTTCACAGCACTAATAGTAGTTGAACCTATGATACCAACGTTTTATCTCCTCCCCAAGATTCACAAAAACATACAGTGTCCCCCGGGCAGACCCATAGTTTCTGGGCGGGGGGGGCTACTTGGAGTGTATCAATCAGTGGTTGGATTCTCTTCTCCAACCACTTGTGGAGGATTTACCATCTCACCTCAGAGACACAAATCAACTGCTACGGAAAATGGATGGTCTTACCTTGGAGGCTGATACATTTCTGGTCACTATGGACGTTGAGTCGTTATACACGAATATCCGCCATAGTGACGGACTACGTGCAGTTGACTTCTTTCTCTCCACATCCAATTTTTCTTTATGTTTCAGGACTTTTGTCTTGGAAATTTTAGAATTTGCCCTCACGCATAATTTCTTTACGTTCAGGGGGTCTTTCTTCCTGCAGCTCCAAGGGACAGCGATGGGGGCGGCCTTCGCGCCTTCGTACGCTAATTTGTTCCTGGGGCTGTGGGAGAGAGACCTCCTGATGTCAGATCATTTGTCATCTATGGAACACGTCCCCCTTTGGACGCGCTACATAGATGACATTTTATTGATCTGGCAGGGGGACACAGGGTCATTAGAAAAGTTCATTCGAGAACTAAATGGGAATGACCTCAACATTCATCTTACGGCCTCGTACGATCAAGGTAGGGCAGAATTTTTGGATGTATTACTGAGGAGGGGCCCTGAAGGGATCATACAGACCACTATTTACAGAAAGCCTACTGCCACAAACATGGTCCTACATGCATCCTCTTCACACCCCACCCACATGGTACGTTCTGTACCGATAGGCCAGTTTTTACGCCTCAGACGCCTATGCTCAACAGAAGAGGAGTTTGAGGTTCAAGCAAAGGATCTGAGGGGTCGTTTTGCTGAAAGGGGATACAGTAATAGGTCAATTAAGAGGGCCTATTTACGGGCCAAACATAGTAATAGAGACACTCTTCTGTACAAAATTGACGATGTGGTTAGGAAACCAGAGGTAGCGAGATTTATTACGACCTTTAATGCCCGGTCTGATCAGGTACGCGAGATCTTGAAGAAATCTTGGAATATCCTGCAGACTGACCCCATTCTAGCAAGGATCATCCCAGATAAACCACAAATTACTTTCAGGAGAGCGAGGAATCTACGAGACCATCTTGTACGTAGTCATTACGTTGGAGATCCACCTAAGACCTTTTTGGATAATTTCACTCGTAGCAAGAAGGGTGGTAGTGCGGCCTGTGGTCATTGTGTGGCGTGTGTGAATATGATCAGTGATAACAAATTTACGGATTCTACAGGGCAGAAACAATTAAAGATTGAGAAAAATATCAATTGCCTATCCCGTAATGTGATATATTATGCCACATGCCCATGCTCCCTGATCTATGTAGGTCTTACGACCAGACAATTAAAGGTTAGGATCAGGGAGCATGTGCTGGGCATACAGGCCGCAGCCAATGAAGAGGAGGTGCAGTTGCTGAAGACTCTGCCGAGACACTTCAAGCTGCACCATAATTGCGACAGCAGTGGCCTTAAATTCAAGGGCATTGACATGATAGATATGGGGATTCGGGGTGGCAGAATTTCCCAACGCCTAGCTCAAAAAGAAACGCGTTGGATTTGGACGCTAAATACGGTACATCCCAATGGATTAAATGAAAGTCTGTCTTATGTTCCATTCTTATGATTTCAGTCTCGTGTTTTGGGACTGTGCTTTGGTATACCATGATGCGGTAGTTTTTATGCATTGGTTTTAATTTTGTTTTCTTTTAAGTTTACTACTAGGGTCGGGTGTACGGGGTCGTTTTGGGACATAAATCTATTGCTCCTGATTATAAAGAAGGCATCCTATGGCACTCACGGAAGAACCTTGAGAAGAGTTCTGATTTTATCCATTTTGGACACGAATTGTGGGCCGCAGACGCCCGGGAGACGGATGATGTGTTCGCTGGCTCTCTTCTTTGAAGACTCCGCATGGACTGTCAATGATATGGCCTTTTTTTATATGTAGTCTGTTTTTTTTTTGGGGTTTTTTTTTTCTGCTTCCCCTTTCCCCTTCCCCCCCTTCCCCCCCCCCTTGTTCTTTCTCTTCCCTCCCCCCCTTTGGCATGATTTGCCTATATATATATGTGTGGAGTATATTGCATCTACTGAGTGATTTAATTCTTTGTGGTATCATATATCTATATTGATTCCATAGGGTTTTATCTATTATCACATTGTGGCCAGTGTATACTTTTATAAGGGCTACATATGTATTCAACGAGATTGTAAAAGTATATTGTTGCCAGTTTATATCCTCACAATGATAGTATAAATGCTTAATAAAATGGCAATTCTGATCAAGTATTATATTATACATGGGTTATATGTTGGCTATATATGTAGCACCATGGACTCTATTGTCATGTTCTATTGGGGTTTTTCTCTTTTTTTCTTTTTTCCTTTTTTTTGTTCCCCCTCCCCCTCCCTTCTTTTACCCTTGGTCCCCTTTCCTTCCCTTCCATTTTCTTTTCTTTTTCCTTTTCTTTTCACTCCTCCCACTTCCTCCTTCTTTCCCCCCCCTTCCCCTTCTTTCCTCTTCTTTCCTTCTTTTTCCTTTCCCCCTTTTCCTCTTTTTTCTTTCTTTCTTCCATTATAGGAATATTAGGAAGATCATCCGTTTAAAATGAAGATCCAATGTTACCCTTTTCTTTTCCCCTATTCCCTTCCCTTTTTAATTTATTTTGTGATGTTGTTTGTTTGTAGTTGTTCCATTTGGGTCTTTTGCCCTAATGTAATATGTCCGCCGGGGTTACAAGTGCCGCGCATGCGCACCCGCAGCTCCTCTGTATGACGTGCCCAGCCAGTGTCGGGCATCGGATCACGTGGGCCCGCGTGTTTCCGGCCGCGTCAGTGGTGGGAGGCGCTTCTGCAGTGGAGCTGCGGGCGGCGTGTCCGTGGCACTTCCGGTGAGCACGCATAAAAGTGTGCACCATGCTTGTCTTACTCATGCCCCCTGAGGAAGGAGCCCTAGAGCTCCGAAACGCGCGTCGGGGAGTCGAGCAGTCCGCCCGGTCATCCTGAATTAGTGAGGTAATATTACGCTGTGAAGTAACCCTTTCAGGGTTGGCTATATGTATGCCTGACAGTGTTGGGAATTTTCCCTGTGTTTCCTTATGAACAGCCTCTCTTACCTCTCATTGATAGGTCCTTTTAGGCGCTCTATTTACCTCCTTATCTTCTATAAATTATGAATATAAGTAATGGTTTATTCTGGAACTGGGTTTGACTGGGGCTAGACTGCTTGATTTGCACTTTGCGCTATTTGCACTTTGGTTGCTACTTGCATATGTCCTCCAGTTGTCCTCCTTTGTCCTTTGTCTAATAAAGATGTTTAATACTTTAATACTATGGATCTATAGTCGCATTTTCTTTGTGGTTTTCCACATTTCTCACATTGTAAACTTTTTAGCGATTGATCCTTGATGGTCCGGTCTCTGTTGCACCTGTGTGTCAATTTATGACATACAGGATGCAATACTATACCATTGCTGTTGTGTTTTGTAAACCGCTTTTAAAGCCAGAGCATCAGGAAAAAGTTTTGTCTTACATTGCTGACTCAGCCTCCAGCTCTATCGCCTCCTCTTCTTCAGTTGTAAAAAGTAAAAGCACTGAGTCGTCATTGGAGGCTCATGTTCATGAACCACACCTTTCCTTGTGTCCTTCACCCCAACCAACCCAACCAAGATTGAAGGATGACGCAGGCCATACTACTGATTACTCCATGGAGCTGTTTTCACATACCATGCCTGGATTATCAAGTGAAATGGTGAATTACCCAGGCCAAGATGAATCTGACATGGAGTGCACTGATGCACAGCCGCTGATGGATGATTCTGCTGGTACATTCACTCAGAGTACTACATTGTCCTCGCAGTGTACAGAGCCAGATTCTGACCCTGATGAGACTCAGGTGCCCCTTCCCGCACACTATACCACCATACATGGTGACACAGAGGAAGGTGCACATGACATTGAAGAGGAGGTGATGGATGACCCAGTTGTTGACCCAGATTGGCATCCATTGGGGGAAGAGGGTGCTGCTTCCAATAGCTCAGATGAGGAGCATCCACAGCAGACATCGACATCGCAACAGCTGTTATCCGGCAGGCCCGGAGAACTCCAAAGACAGGTTCCAAAAATCAAAAGAGTTGCTGGACAGCTTGTCCAGAGGGTCAAAAGATCACAGCGTGCTAGGCCGCAAAATGTCTGCCAAAGTAGGAAGAGTGCAGTGTGGCACTTTTTTGAACAAAATCCTCATGATCAGGCCAAGGTTATCTGTAAGAAGTGCGCAAAGACCTTTAGCCGAGGGAAAAATCTGAAAAATTTGAATACCAGTTGCATGCTTAGACATTTAACCAGCATGCACTTGCAAGCGTGGACACAACACCAAACCTCAAGTGCCACATGTGCAACTGATCACAACGAAGGTAGTCAGCAATGCTACATTGTTTCCCCCACTATAAGCCCACCGGTTAGCACAGCAGCAAATGTTGAGGTGTCGTTGCAAGGCCACAGCAGTCAGGGAATCCCACTGTTATATCAACGAAAGACTGATTCTAGGCCATCAGAAAGAACACCAACTCCATCACCATCATCAACCCTCTCTCAGTCCGCCCTGTCCACCGCTACTTCCCCCATATGCAGCTCTCAAGTCCAGCTCACCCTCCCAGACACTATGAGTAGGTCAAGAAAGTACTCAGTCTCTTATCCGCGTACACTGGGTTTGAGCGCCCACATTGCCAAACTAATCTCGTTTGAGATGATGCCCTTTCGGTTGGTGGAAAGCGCAGCTTTCCGCGAACTCATGGCCTATGCAGTACCACGCTATGACCTACCCAGTCACCACTTCTTCTCTCGCAAAGCCATCCCAGCCCTCCACCATCATGTGAAAGACCGCATTGTCCATGCACTCAAGCAGTCAGTGAGCGGAAAGGTGCACCTCACAACTGATGCATGGTCCAGTCGCCATGGCCAGGGCCGTTACGTGTCCATCACTGTGCACTGGGTTAATGTGGTGGATGCAGGGTCCACAGGGGACAGCGGTGGTGGGACAGTGCTGCCTAGCCCACGGTATAGTAAACAGTTGGCTGTAGGCGTTCGACCCTCCTCCTCCACCAGAAGCGAAAGCTCGTCCACAGAGCGCAGTCGTACGAGCACTCCATCTGCAGCTGCCACTGTTGCACACGAGGTGTCCCCCTATCGAGCAGCTAGTGGAAAGTGTCAGCAGGCTGTGTTGCAGATGATGTGTTTGGGCGACAGACACACCGCCGAGGTGCTGGCCGAGTACTTTCAGCGACAAACTGAGTCATGGCTGGGCAGTGTACATCTTGAGGCAGGCAAGGTAGTTAGTGATAACGGCCGTAATTTTGTGGCAGCCATAGCCCTTTCAAAACTCAGACACATACCTTGCTTGGCTCACACCTTGAACCTGGTGGTGCAGTGCTTCCTCAAAAATTATCCGGAGTTAACAGCCCTGCTCCAGAAGGTGCGAAGACTGTGCGCGCACATCCGCCGGTCGCCTGTACACTCCGTTCGTATGCAGAAGCTGCAGCGATTGCTCCACCTTCCCAACCACCGCCTCATTATCGACATTGCAACAAGGTGGAACTCCACCCTGCACATGGTGGAGCGGCTGTGCGAGCAGAGGCAGGCCATAATGCATTTGTGGGAGGATACACGGCCAGGCACTTTGAGAGCAGACATGGAGTTGACCGGTGTGCAGTGGTCGAAGCTGAAAGACCTCTGTAAAGTCCTTCAGTGTTTTGAGGAATGCACACGGCTGGTAAGTGCAGATGACGCAATCCTAAGCATGAGCCTCCCACTTGCAAACTTTGACGCACCTTAAGGAGCAGGCTTCTGCAGCCAATGTTGATGAGGAGGAAGAGGAGGAGGGAATCCTTGATGACATTCAGCCATTGTCTGCTCAGGGACCTCTCCTGGACGAGGTGGAGGAAGAAGAGGAGGAGGAGGAGGATGATGGGGATGATTACTTAGGGGAGGAGGATGCATCTCGTGGGGCAAGTGAAAATGTTGGCGTGGCAAGGTCTGGTACAGGGTTTGTGCGTGACTGGAGGGATGTGGATTTGCCAGAAAGTGCTCCTCCAACCAGCACTCGCAGTGCATCATTGACACCGGGAATATTGGCCCACATGTCAGATTATGCCTTGCAGATCCTAAAAAGGGACCCCCGCATTGCCAAAATGATGAACGATGACGACTACTGGTTGGCCAGCATCCTGGATCCACGCTATAAAGGCAAATTACAAAACATCATGCCACAGGAGAACCATGACCAAATATTGGCTAATAAACAAGCAACTCTGGTAAATCGGTTGCTTGAGGCATTCCCAGCACACAGCAGCGGTGATGGTTCTCACACGAGCCGTACGGGCCGGGGTCAGCTTGGCAGAGGTGTTCGTGGTGCACACAGCAGAAGTGGCATTGGAGACAGGGGTTTCATGACAATGTTGTGGACTGATTTTTCAAGTACCGCTCACACAACTGGTAATATTGCATCGATGGAAAGTGACAGGAGACAGCAGTTGTCAACTATGGTTACAAACTACTTTTCCTCCCATATCGATGTTCTCCCACACAGGTGATTCCCCTTTGACTATTGGGCCGCTAAACTGGACACCTGGCCTGAATTGGCACAATATGCCTTACAGGAGCTCGCTTGCCCAGCTGCAAGTGTGCTATCGGAAAGAGTCTTCAGTGCAGCTGGATCAGTCCTGACAGAAAAAAGGACCCGTCTGTCAACCCAAAATGTGGATGATCTAACCTTCATTAAAATGAACCACGCATGGGTTTCCAAGGATTTTGTCCCACCTTCCCCTGATGACACATAGGGTGACAGAAAAATGGCTTGCTTTGGTCCACCTCTTCCTGGGACTTGACCTATTTCACCTTTTGCATCAGCTGAATGTCCAACATCAACATATGCCACTTTCTAAAACTCCCTAACTGTGCTGCCTCCCCCCCATGGCCGGGGTCACCACCTAGCGCACGACACCGTGCGAGTGCCATTGCCCTGGACAGGTGGGTAGGCCGACTCTTGGGCGCGGGCACTGACACAGGGTCCCTCATAGTGCAATCAAGTGTCTCTGACGGTGGTGGTGCACACCCGCCGTCAGACACACCGCCGTACTATGAGGGGCCCAGTGCCAGTACCGACGCCCACGAGTGGGCCCCCCTTGCTTGGGCAGGGCCCCAACATTTGCAATCTTTACCTCTCCCTGCTCCTCCGCTGTGTAGTCTGGGCCGTCAAATCCATACTGGGCCTGACACCGTCTGAGCCTGCCTCCTGAGACATATATTTTGAATGTGTACGCTATCCATACATGTTATCTGGGGATACGGAACCCTTTCTCACCTTTGTGCAATCACGTGCAATCCATACTGGGCCTAACACCGTATGAGCCTGCCTCCTGATGTATAGACATATATTTTGAATGTGTACGCTATCCATACATGTTATCTGGGGATACGGAACCCTTTCTCACCTTTGTGCAATCACGTGCAATCCATACTGGGCCTGACACCGTCTGAGCCTGCCTCCTGATGTATAGACATATATTTTGAATGTGTACGCTATCCATACATGTTATCTGGGGATACGGAACCCTTTCTCACCTTTGTGCAATCACGTGCAATCCATACTGGGCCTAACACCGTATGAGCCTGCCTCCTGATGTATAGACATATATTTTGAATGTGTACACTATGCTATCCATACATGTTATCCGGGGATACGGTACCCTTTCTAACCTTTGTGCAATCACGTGTAATCCATACTGGGCGTGAGAACGGCTGGCGAGCTGTTAAGCAAGCTACAGCACCTGTGGTTTGCACACGTAAGTTTTTCATTTTTTCAGGAATGACGGTTAGGCCTAATTCCGGAACTGCGGTTGACCTGCACTTACTGGGAAATCATCGTTCGCGGGTAATAATTGTAATCACAGATCCCCATCACTAACGTTGTTCAGCGGGTTATCTGCACCTGTAAGCGACAAACGCTGGCCTTTTCAGTGTAGCGCACATGCAGCCACGGACATGTAAGGGCATGACACACCAGTTATTGGCCAATCTCATGTGCCAGAGCCTCACGTGTCCCTCTAGTAAGCCAGACTCGGACCGCGGGGCATGACGGAGTCTCGTTCGTTAACGGAATTAAGCTTGCAATGTGTGCATCTGTTCTGTAGCTTGCATGGTTGAGGTTTCCCAGGTGGAGTCGAATTAAACCGTAGGCTCCACTCCTGGTGGTGCCCTTCTGGACATTCCTTTAAGGTTCAGCTTTGCAACCATACTGCCCACGTAAAACAAACACTTTGCCTTCATGAACGCTGTTTGGAGGGTCATGACTCATGGGAATAACGCCGCCCAATCAGTTAACCTGCTAGAGAGATCCTTCGTTGCTCCCAAGCATGACATCACACTCTCTAGGAGGAAGGTAATGCCACTGTGGTGACCGTACTCCTGGGGGCGACACAAGTGCACTGATGCCCAGCCACTGCTCGATGAATCTGCTGGTACATTGACCCAGACCACTACATTCCCCTCGCATGCTACACGGCCTGAATCTGACCCTGATGAAACTCAGGTTACCCTTCCCATATACAGTTCCATCTTACACGGTGACAAAGAGGAAGCTGCAGATGAAAGTGCAGGTTCGGCCCACCCGCCATCAGACACACCACCGTACTATCAGGGGCCCTGTGCCAGTGCCGTCGCCAACAAGTGGGCCCCCCCTGCTTGCTCAGGATCACAGCACTTGCAAGGTTGAAATACTGTGCAGTGAGATGGAAGATGGGAACGACGAGGAGTCCAGACTAGTACAGGGATTCCCTAGCGAGGAGACTTATTTGATTGTTTTCAATGTTGGGACAGCAATTTTTGGGGAGCACTATACTCTGGAGAATGATAGATGGGGCCCACTATACACTGGAACATTCCCAAGGTGGACATCAGACACTGGAGCAGCATTTACAGGGCCCATTATACACTAGAGCATTAGAAATGGGGCCCATTATGTTTGGAGCATTATTTGGGCCCATAAGACAGTGGAGCTTCATCCATGGGGACCAACATATACTGTAGCATTATGTGGAGCTCATCATATACTGTTTCAAACATTATATGGGACCAATGATTCTGTATGGAGAAATAGATGGGCCTTGTCACGAGATGTAAAAAGTGAAGTATTTTTCATTGTACTATACCGCTATTTCTCTGCCGTATCGGAGCATGATGAGTTGTGGTATGTGTTAAAGGGGCGCTCTTTTGCCCAGGGCACATGAAAACCTGGAGCCAGCCCTCCCCCCCCACAACTTTAGCCAAATAACGCCCATTTTTCAGTGCGTAACTTGTATTGTGAAGTTAATTAAGGTTGACAAGCTTAAGTAAGAAGAATTGATGCTTTTGGCATTCAATGGGCACTGTAGGTGTGTTTCCTGTCCTCCTCTCACTGCCGACTTTTATTCCACATTGACTTACATTGGGTTTCGTGTTTCGGGACGACCCCGACTTTTCCCTATAATCGGACGATCTTGCTCGACCCGACTTTTGGAAAAGTCGGGTTTCACGAAACGAAACGCGACCCTAAAAAAACAAAAGTCGCTCAACTCTATTCATTATCTTTTTTCTTTTGTAGCGTGTATGATTTGCCGGCAGGAGGCGTACTAGCATGTGGTTAAAATTTTTTGAATGCATTCTATGTATATGTATATGTTGTGAAATTAGAGAATTGGATAAACTAGTTTTGTTCTGCATACTATAATTATAAGGATAGTTGTTAGAATTTGTTCAGGTAGAAAGAGAATTACTTGAATGGTAATTGCTTTGATTTGTACAGATATCTCTGTGAGATCCGAGGTCTATTGTTACTTTTTAGTTATTGTTTTACTAATGTCACTACATTTCTCTATGAGATGGTTTTCTTTGAAATGTTTTAAAGCAAAAGTTTTGAGGAAACAGAAATTTTAACAATTTATTTAGTACTTTTAGACTACGCAGTTTCTGGATACACGAGATTTGTGAAATACTCTGGTGTTAGTTGTGGGTTAATTCCCTATATTACTGTGTTCAAGATAGCTAGACATCACTATGTTCACTGAAGACCCCTTTACTCAGACATAAGGAGTACATACAGCCTTTACTGTCACATATCCCACTGTTCATAACCCCGTGAGAATTTGTTTCAAGACGCACACACATGTCCCTCAGATGCGTTCAGATGATAGAATGGGTGGGAGCAGTCAGTCGATATCTATAAGACAGATATGACCCATAGTGGAGTGAGGAAGAAAATGTACGTTAAGAAACCCTCCGATCCCGAGGGGAGGAGCATTAGATAAGAAGGGATAGAAGAATGTGTTAATGAGTAGAGAGCAGCGTCCCAGCCTCAGGTATTATGAGGTGTTACAGGACCCGGAAGCATTTTATAAGATGGCAGAGGAAGTTAGGAAAAAAGGGCATGAGGAGAGGAATATAACAAGATTGCTGAATTTTATGCAAAACAAATATTTACACAGGAAGATGTCAGTTGCAATATCTGCATTACATTCATTTATACTTCTATATACATTCCCGATGACTGGACGTGTGCCAGCTGTCAAACGCAGAATGCAGAATATCGTGAGACCTGTTCTGACTGTCAGATGACCAACCCAAAGAGCCGTACCTTCTTTCCAACTATTTATATAGACGGCACGCCTCATGCTACATCCTGTCCAGCATCCATTATAGGTTTATTAATTAATGTTGTTTATGAAAAGAATAATGAAGAAAAAGATGAATATGACATGGAGGTATATAATTAAACAGAATCGGAGAATAAATAGCTCAGACTGATAATCTATATTATTTATCGTTATATGGTGGGGGGACATAATTATCATCATCATCTTTTAAGCCTCAAAGCTCATTCTTTTGTACACAATCTACTCCACACAAGGACTCCTGGAAATACCTGGAGACAGATACCCTAGTAAGCAGCTTGCCAGACCCCCATTCTCCAGGATGTCATGCAGGGAGCTATGCAATTGAGATGCTGTTGTGTCTTAAAAAGGCGGTCCATGCTCAGAAATTCTACTAAGATGAGTGGCCAAAATTCCTCCAGAAACTCACTGCCAGTTATTGCAAGCGCTTGATTGCAGTTGTTGCTGCTAAGAGTGGTCCAACCAGTTATAAGGTTTAGGGGCAATCACTTTTTCACACAGGGCCCTGAAGGTTTGGATTTCTTTTTCCCCATATAATAAAGATCTTCATTAAAAAACTGCATTTTGTGTTATCTTTGGCTAATATTTACATTTGTTTGGTGATCTGATACATGTGTGACAAACATGCCAAAGAATAGGAAATGTGTATGCATACATGTATGTCTATGTATACATATATACAGTGTGTGTGTATATATATGGTGATGGTGAGGAGGCAGGGAGGAGTTTGTGTGGAAAATGGAGAAGGCGTGCTAAGTGCTGGCTCACAGGCCACTGCAACGCATAGCGGAGCTTGTAGTATTAGAGCGCAGTACGCCGGGGGACAAGAAGTGATTGATAAACATCAGAGCTGCATCTGGCAGACACCAAGTGATGCTATCTGCCTTATAAAGGTATATATTACTATAATAAGAGTATGGAGGCATTACTGGCACATAATAGTAAGGTTAATGAATACAAAATTAAACAAATTAGGGTAGTGGATAACTGTTTTAATATTTGGTACAGAAACCTTTGTTTGTAATTACAGAGGTCAGACGTTTCCTGTAGTTCTTGACCAAGTTTGCACACACTGCAGCAGGGATTTTGGCCCATACTTCCATACAGATCTTCTCCTAATCCTTCAGGTTTCAGGGCTGTCGCTGGGCAACATTGATTTTAAGCTCCCTCCAAAAATTTTCTATTGGGTTCAGGATTAGCGACTGGCTAGGCCACTCCAGGACCTTGAAATGCTTCTTAGTTCCTCTTGTGTGTTTTGGGTGATTGCCATGCTGGAAGTCCCAGCCACGACCCATTTTCTATGTTCCAACTGAGGGAAGGAGGTGTTTGGCTAAAATCTCGCGATCCTTGACCCATCCATCCTCCCTTAAATACGGTGAAGTCATCTTGTCTGTTTTGCAGAAAGACACCCCTAAAGTATGATGTTTTCCCCCACCGTGCTTCATGGTTGGGACGGTGTTCTTGGATTTGCACTCATCCTTCTTCCTCCAAACATGGCGGGTGGTGATGGTAGCAAAAAGTTCTATTTTGGTCTTATCTGACCAAATGACACTCTCCCTTGCCTCCCCCGGATCATCCAGATGGCTATTGGCAAACTTCTAATGGGCCTTGACATATGCTGGTGTGAGTAGCAGGACCTTGCGTGCCCGGAAAGATTTTAATCCATGATGGCATAGTGTGCTTGTAGCTCTATTACTGGCACCCCTGCATGGTGGGTTGCCAGTTTACTGCCTCAGACCCTCGGCACAATCCCCAGCGTTCTCCTGCTTCCTGGCTGTGTGAGCGCCGCAGCTCCCAGCAGAGCACCTAGTACACACATGCACGCACTCCCCCATTCTTAAAGGGGCAGAGCAAGTATATACTAAATACTCTTAGCTTGTTGCTCAGAGATATTTAGTATAATTACTACACCTGGAAGATGGCTTCCAGCTAATTGCTGGGAGTCATCCTATATAAAAGACTCCCTCTCCCTTAGGGATTCGCCATGCAACGTGTAGAATCATTAGTCAGTAAGGTGTACTACTAGTGAGTTATGAGGTCCCCTGGTCCTGGTTTGGCTAGTGTCCTAAACCTGTATTCCTTGCCCCAGTGTGGCCAGTCCTGAATCCGTCATCCCCTGGTCCCAGAGCAGCCAGTGTCTGAAACTCATTCCGGTGTGGCAAGTCCTGTATCCGTAGTCCCCTGGATCCAGAAAGGCCATAGCCTGAATCTCATTCCCGGAGCAGCCAGTGCTTGAAGCTTGTCCATGAGTGGCCAGTGCCTGAACATTGTCATCTGGTCTGTGTTCGGCCAAACCCTGTTCCAGTATCATCGACCAGAGTGTCTTAACCTTGCCCTAATCAGTGTCAGTAACCATTCTGTAGAGGTACCAGAACTTACTAGTCTGAACAGAGACGTATCCTTATTCAGTGTCAGCGAACCTCTGCAGCTGCAATATTGGGTTCTGCCCAGGAGTGGTACCTGGCGGCTACCTGCAGGTCAGTCTGTATCCACCAGTGAACACTAGGTAGCTGATTAGCTATGCACAGGCCCGGTCCTGTGATCCCAGCTCTCTTCAGGTCATTGACCCAGTCTTACCATGTAGTTCTGGGCTTTCTGACCTTTCTCAGAATCTTCCTTACTCCACGAGACGAGATCTTGCATGTAGCCCCAGACCGAAGAAGACTGACAGTCAACTTGTTTTTCTTCCATTTTCTAATAATTTTGTCAACAATTGTTGCCTTTTCACCAAGCTGCTTGCCTATTGTGCTGCAGCCCACCCCAGCCTTGTGCAGGTCTGCAATTTGTCCCTTGTGTCCTTAGACAGCTCTTTGGTCTTGGCCATGGTGGAGAGGTTGGCGTGTGACTGATTATCTGGAAAGGTGTCTTTTATACAGATAACAAGTTCAAACTGGTTGCAATTAATACAGGTCACAGCAGAGTAGAAGGGCTTTTTAAAGAAAAACTAACAGGTCTGAGAGAGTCTGAATTCTTGGTGGTTGGTCGGTGATCATATACTTATTTCATGCAATAAAATGCAATTTCATTATTTTAAAATCATACAATGTGATTTTCTGTTTTTTTTATTTTTAGATTTTCTGTCACCGTTGAAGTGTACCTGTGATAAATATTACAGACTTCTCCATTCTTTGTAGGAGGGAAAACTTGCAAAATGGCAGCGTATCAAATACTTATTTTCCGCACTGTGTCAGGATCTTGGCTGTACATGTCCTTAAAGATTCATTTCTTACATTCGCATCAAGACATGTTTCAACCAAACTGTGAAGTCGTGAGCGATGAGCACGGTGAGAGATTTCACCAAGATATTGCACCTATGGAAAAAAAGAGATCAAGGACAATGGAATCCATCAATGCTTGTAGATAACGTTGGACCATTGTAAGAGATGACCCGGTGCAGGAGTACAAGAGACAAGAAAAAAGAGCTGTCACTGAATGAGGGCCACAATTCATAATGCAATTTCTGTGACTGTGTGTAATCCGTAATAGTGTTTAGATATGTCTTAGATATTGGAATTGCTGCTAAGCTTCCTCTAAGGCTGGTTTCACACTTGCGTTTTTTCGCACTGGATTTTAGCGCTAAAAAACGCATGCTTTTTTTCCCTATATTTTGCATGGGATGCGCTTATGTGCGCATACACATGCGTTTGTATGCATTTTTCCGCGCATGCGTTTTTTTGCGGTATGCGCTCGGGCGCACAAAATGCATCCTGTTGCATTTTTTGGGCGTCCGACTTGCCTCAAAAAAAAAACGCATGCGCGCGCAATGTGTTTTTTTACAGCAAGATACCCATTATAAGTCTATGGGTGCGCATATGTGCGCATTGGCATGCTTATGTATGCTTTTTTGCGCATGCGTTTTTTTTTTAACCATTAGTTGGACAATGGAATTTAGGGGTTTGGGTTAGAGTTAGGGTTAGTTAAGGGGGTTTAGGGTTAGGGTTAGGGTTAGCTAGGGTTTAGGGTTAGGGTTTGGGTTAGGGTTACTAGGGTTTGGTTAAGGGTTAGGGTTAGTATGGTTTGGTTAAGGGTTAGGGTCAGGGTTAGGGTCAGAGTTAGGGTTAGGGTCAGGGTATGGTTTGGTTAAGGGTTAGGGTCAGGGTTAGGGTTAGGGTCAGGGTTAGGGTTATGGTCAGGGTTAGGGTTAGGATCAGGGTATGGTTTGGTTAAGGGTTAGGGTCAGAGTTAGGGTCAGGGTTAGGGTTAGTAAAGTCATGGTTTGGGTTAGTGTGAGGGGCCACCTAATGTTGGAAAAAAACGCAAATGCGGTAAAAACGCACTTAAAACGCATACAAACGCATAAAAGCGCTGCGTTTTTTTCATGCATGCTCATAAAAATGCTTGAAAAAAACGCAGCATTTGTATGCGTTTGTATGCGTTTTTTCAATGCGTTTTTTTGCGGGAAAAACGCGCTGCAAAAAAAAAAGCAAGTGTGAAAGTAGCCTAAGTATCAGACAATTGGCCTAACAAAATATTATGCATTTTTATATTTGCAAAAGTAATGTTTCCGAGTACTGAAACTATTATGTATCAATAACATGTAGCGGTAAAAGGAAAAAACAAGGGACAAGTAAAATTGTCATTGTCAGATCTGAATTCAGAAGGGGAGAATCATGAGGACACGGCTCGTTTCATAACTCAACCGGACAGCTTCTTTATAACCAATGAATTTTTATTAAATTTCAAACAGCTACAAGTCCTACAGTCAGCGCAGAGACAATAGAGTCGGTGATAGGGGCGTCACATATGACTTGGCTCCTAGAGAAAAGGCCTTCTCAGCGTCCAAGGGCAGGAATGCACTGGGAAGGCCCAACAGTTCCGCCACCCAAATGAGATTCAAATTCGGTGGGTACCATCCTTGGTTTCCTGGCCAGCCACAAAACCGACCTGGTCAGGAGAGACAAGAGAGTGGATTATCAAATGAAGGCGGGAGGCTAGCAATTTGGTATATATCTTTAAATCATAATTCAATAAAGCAATGGGTCTAAAATTCCCAGGACTATCAGGGGTCTTACCTGGCTTAGGGAGAGTGGTAATAGTAGCTTCCAAATTAGGGGCAGCAACTTTGCCTGAATCCCACCAACATGAAAACATCCTCAATAGATATGGGGCCAGAAGTTCCTGAAAAGTGCGATAATATTCATTTGATAGTCCATCCGGACCAGGCGCAGTGTGTAGCTTCCTGCTTTTAATAGTTTTTTTGATCTCCTCTTCTGTAAATGGGGCGTTTAACAATAATAATTGTTCTTGGGATACACGTGGTAAATTAACTGATTGCAGATATGAATCGATTGCTACCTGAGTGGGTTGACGGGTCTGCGGGTCAGAATGTAAGTTATATAAATGGGAGTAGTACTTTACAAATGTCTCCGTGATGTCAATCGGATTCCTAACCAGACACCCATTCTGATCTTGTAAACCATCTTTTCTGGATTTAGCCTCTCGCTTACGTACCCTACGTGCCAGTATTGCTCCCGTTCTGTCTCCAGTGGCGTAAAAGTGAGTTTTAAGCTTATGTAATTTACGGGCATAGGCAGAAAGCAAAATCTCCCGCAACTGAAAGCGTACCCTGTATATCTCATCCGACACCGCCTGCGAGGGTGAGGTTTTATTCAGTGATTACAACTGGTAAAGTCTAGCTAAGAGGTCATCCCCTATCCCTCTATTACGCTTCAGTATGGAGGCTTGTTGTATGAGATATCCCCGTATAACTACTTTATGCGCAGCCCATAGCGTTTCATCTGAAACTTCCCCATTTTCATTAATATGGAAGTAGTGAGTCAACTCAGTAGAGATACCACACGTCACCTTCTCATTTAGTAAAAGGGTTCAGACGCCACCGAAAAGCAGGGTTCGCATGATGTTTTAACGCTAACTGTAACACAATGGGAGCATGGTCAGACCAGGTAATTAATCCTATGCTGGAGGAGATGCATCTAGGAAGAACCGAAGTATCCACCAGAATATGGTCTATCCTAGTATATGTACGGTGTCGGAAGGAATAAAAGGTATAATCTTTTTCACTTGCGTGGGAGTACCTCCAGAAATCGTGTAGATGATATTCTTTGGCTATGCCTTTCAACACCCCCCTAGGCCGAATGCCACCTCGTGAGCAGTCTAGATCCCTGTCCATGGGAAGATTAAAGTCTCCACAGTATATCTTTTCACCCTGCGCCAGACCACCCAATCTATGTAGTACTTTGCGGATAAATGTCTGTTGCGAATGATTTGGGGCGTAGATGACTGTGATAGTGTGCAACTCGCCATTCAATGTGCATATGAGGGACAGAAATCTGCCCACAGGATCCGCTACCTTCCGAATACATTTGATGGCTAATGTATTTTTAAAGATGATGCACACCCCAGCCTTTTTAGTGTTATTATTAGCTAAGTAAATATTAGAGAATTGTGGGTGACGCAGCCTAAAATTATCAGCTTCTATCAGATGCGTCTCCTGCAGGCAGATAATCTCCGCACCTGATTTTTTCACCTCTTTCCATAGGATGGACCTCTTATTGGGGGAGTTCAACCCCCTAACACTTAAAAACATAATGGTAACACTCATAATTCTACATTATAAAACTTGCTATCACACATACATCTTCATGAACCCATATCACCTGCATCTGGGCTCGTGTGTTGGCAACATAGAGAACCACAGTAACCACATTAAAAAGACCCATCTCGGAGGTGTACCTAAAAAACAGGAGACAAGGGAAACAAAACACAGAAAACTAAAAAAAATTCTAAACACAAAGTCATGCAGCCACTAGGCCAAAGGCCAGGATAGTCAGGCAGTGAAATGCCTGAGTGGTCAGTCCTAGACCGCAGGTAAATGCCAGCTCAGGGCAGTTCCAAGGTTCACTCCCAAAAAGATGGAAAATAACCGGGAGTTATCTTGGATGGGGTGCTGGAGCATAAAGAAAAAAAAAAACGGTGACAAAATCCGTAGCACCCTCACAGCAGAGTCCTGCATCCGGACAGCATCTCATCCTCCTCTTCAAGTTTGAATCCAGTCCTGAACAATTTTCTTTCCCATCGGGTTCTGGCGGGGAGCAGAGGAAATCTTCCAATCGGTTAGCTTGTTCTCAGCCTGTTTGGGAGATTGGCAGACCACACCACGACCTTCATAAGATATTATCAGCGTGACAGGATTGAATACCCATTTGTATCGGATATGAACATCACGTAGTGCTTTACAAACATGAGCGAATTCTCGCCTCCTTGCCAGCGTGGACGCTGATAAATCTGGGAACACCTGCAAGCCTTGGTATTCAGCAGGGAGCTCAGGGGGTTTCCTCATCCCCTGCATGAAGGCGTCTTTGGTAGTATAGAAGTGGACGTGCGCCAAAGTGTCTCTGGGCAAGGTTGGGTCCACATGCCGGGGTTTGGGGAGTCTATGTATCCTGTCAATCAGGAAATCCCTGGGGAGCAAGGTTGGGAGTACAGTTTGCATGAATTTAAGCAAAAAGCCAGCCAGCTCCTTATCTGGAATGTTCTCCGGTATGCCCGACACGCACATTATTCCTCCGTGATCTATCTTCCAGATCATACATCTTATTCTGGACCACAGCCATATCCTGTCTCAAAGCTTCGTTCTCATACACTAGGGCATTTATAGTCTTGGCATATTCAGCCATCTTGCTCTCGACATGAGCAGTTCTCTCCCCCAGGGACGAGACTTCCCCTCTAATCTCCTGCAGCATGGACTGCATATCTTCCTTTAGGGAAGCACGAATGAAGACCAGAAAGTCTCTCATGTCTCCTTTAGTAATAGGAGACAGGTTGCTGTGAGTCTCAGATGTCCCCCTCCCCCCAGAGCCACCCAATGAGTGGGAGGAAGCTGAGGGGGAAGCCGCAGCCATTTTACCTGCAGCATGTGCAGTTTGTCCTCGGGGGAAGAAGTCTGGGAGCTTCGGCGAGGAACTGCGCTTCTGCGCTCTCCCTCGGGTCATCATGTGCCCAGGATCTTCCAGGAGCCGTTACTGTGCACAGGGAGGAGGAGAGGTAATATAGAGTGCTGTTATTATCCGGTTTAAGTCCGGAGACGCAGGAGCCTGTGAGTTATGTGGCCTCTCTGGTCTGCATGCAGGCCACGCCCCCATGTCAGCTGTTTATAACAGCTGACATGTCGCAGCTTTGAGGTGGGCTCACCGCCAGAGCAGGGGATACTGACTGCTGACATACTATGCCATCAGTGGTCAGAAAGGGGTTAAAACCCTTGCCAAGACATTTCAAGACAAAACATAACTGTGATTCCAGCTTACTACGTGTCTCTGGCACAGATAGGGTCCTGGTTACCAATAGGGGTGGCGACTGGAAAAAGACCTAGTCACTATGGATGGGCGAACCTGATCTGTAAAGATCTGGACCCGTACCGAACACATAGTATTCGGTCACAAGGTCGCAAACTTTTGGTAAGGAGTCCTGTTGAGGGTGAATAAGGGTCATTGGACGTGGATCGGAGGCGCCAAATCACTACTCAGGGTGCCACCCTCCGCTGTAAGGAAGGGATATCTACGTAGGGTCATACACAATCTATCTTCCCGAGATATTTCCTCTGTGTTATTTAATTAGTGCTAAACCAATACGTTATTATTGTATCTTGGTAATTCCACTTTACCGGCATTACTACCACCAGACCCCCATTACCACCACCAGACCCCCATTACTACCACCAGACCCCCATTACCACCACCAGACACCCCATAACTACCACCAGACCCCCATTACAATCACCAGACCGCCCATTACCACCACCAGACCCCCATTACTACCACCAGACCCCCCATTACTACCACCAGACCCCCCATTACCACCACCAGACCCCCCATTACTACCACCAGACCCCCTATTACTACCACCAGACCCCCCATTACCACCACCAGACCACCCATTACCACCACCAGACCCCCATTACTACCACCAGACCCCCATTACTACTACCAGACCCCCATTACCACCACCAGACCCCCCATTACTACCACCAGACCCCCATTACCTCCACCAGACCCCCATTACTACCACCAGACCCCCCATTACTACCACCAGACCCCCCATTACCACCACCAGACCACCCATTACCATCACCAGGCCACCCATTACCACCACCAGACCCCCATTACTACCACCAGACCCCCATTACTACTACCAGACCCCCATTACCACCACCAGACCCCCCATTACTACCACCAGACCCCCCATTACCTCCACCAGACCCCCCATTACTACCACCAGACCCCCCATTACTACCACCAGACCCCCCATTACCACCACCAGACCACCCATTACCATCACCAGACCCCCATTACTACCACCAGACCCCATTACTACTACCAGACCCCCATTACCACCACCAGACCCCCCATTACTACCACCAGACCCCCATTACTGCCACCAGACACCCCATAACTACCACCACGACCCTCATTACCACCACCAGACCCCTATTACTACCATCAGACCCCCCATTACCACCACCAGACCCCCATTACTACCACCAGACCCCCCATTACCACCACCATACCCCCATTACTACCACCAGACCCCCATTACTACTACCAGACCACCCATTACCACCACCAGACCACCATTATTACCACCAGACCCCCATTACCACCGCCAGACCCCCCATTACTACCACCAGACCCCCATTACCACCACCAGACCCCCATTACCACCACCAGACCCCCATTACTACTACAAGACCCCCCATTACTACCACCAGACCCCCCATTACTCCTTTACATTGGAAATATTTTTCTTGTTTTTTTCTTGTAAAATTTGATAGTTTTTAAATAATTATGAAAAGTTATTTTTTAGGGTTTCTTTTGCTGTAGTTGGTTTCCTCTGTGTCTCTGGCACCGATAGGGTCCTGGTTACCAATAGGGGGCGACTGGAAAAAGATCTGGTCACAATTAGAGACTAAATGGATCCGGCAATTAAATCCCTGACATCCCAATGGTGTAGATGACGTTCTCAGCTTCTCCCCTTTCCTATAGGGGGTTTGGTGGAATTCGTTCTCTACACTCTTTATTACATAGAACAGTTTTCTCTGATCTCAATGTGTCTTATTTGTTTCTTATCTCCCCATAATACAACGGTCACAAGATCGCCGATCTGCACGTTACTCTCCGATGGTGACGATCCTCTAGACATCCGGACAGTCAGGAGCATTGGATCCCATCTGTGTCTCCCCACTATTCTAACAATGGACGCTCTCTCCGCCATCATTTCCTCCTCTATACGGTTATTACGGGGAATGACGCTGTGATGACTTCTCTTCTGGGAGAGACACAGATCACAGGTGACTAATATTGCAGTGTGAATAGAAACTTATATTTCCGGTATTTTTCTGCCCTTACATTGTGGGTTATGAGGTGTTTGGGGCTTGTTTTTTGTTCCGCCCTTTTCCCTTTGTTTTTATCTTTCCAGTTGGTAATTGGGATTCTAATATAAGCCCATATATCCCGGGAAGTGTCAGGTGCTGGGATCTCATTATAGTATTAATAACAATTTCATTCCCGATTATTCCCGTCATTTATTGCTCATTACATTCTCTCTATATAATAACAGATTCCTCTTTGTTACACGTCCTAATACTGATCATTTATATCTCTATATTGTAGAGGAAACATTTCTAGGAGTGTATACACTTCACCACAAACACTTCCCATAGATTTTATTATCATCACTGTTATTAAGCTGCTTTTCTCTTTATATCTTTACCATATCACTGTTTATTCTCTTTTCTTACCCGTTGCACAGTTGCACTCTCACTGGTCACTTGGTGGGGTCACATTTGGCTCTTTTCACCTGCATTGTTTTGTTTCCGGACCCCCCTCACTATCACTTTACCTGACTGATCGCTACCAGGTGGCTCTATGCAGCATTATCCATCTTGGTCTTACCAACAGGTTTTCATCCTGAACCTCCTGCTTCACTGGGGAAGATGTGACCGGGAACAGCCCCAATTCCTTTAGAAACACTCCACTTTACCCCAGAGTTACTCCCCTTGCCTGGATTAGTGCAGGACCTTGGTGTGTTGGAAACACTTATATATACCCTCTGAGGAAGCTGACGGGGCGAAACGCCCGTAAGAGGGAATAGTGGTGAATCTGCCATCTTTCTCTGTACACTCCCGGCAAGTCGTCTGTAGGATCTGTAATCTCCATCTCTTGTTAGGATGGTTCCTCCTTTACACTATATGGGCTGTGCTGTATTCCTGGGATATCCCATATAGCACTGGCTGCACTTTATATCTCCTATCTGTATCCCAGGGATGTAATGCGCTGTCAGCTCTTTATTCTCTCACTATTTATACCCTTTGCTCTGTGTCCTCTCATTATATAAGCTATTCATCTATAAGTGCACAGGATCTATTCCCCTTATACACTGATATCCAGTGATAGATCTACAATCCGCTTACATATATCTATGTATGGATTTATCTTACACTCAATAAATACGGTGCACTTATCTCATCCCCACCTTGATAGTGACGCTCTCTTAGGATACTATGATGGCACTTCTGCACATGGCCACTAGATGGCGCTACAACATCTGACATTTACCATAACAATTTCATGGAGAGAAAACCCATTAAAACAATTGTAACAAATTGATTATAAAGCCAGGGTGGACCTCTCCCTTATACCTGGACGGGTAATAATTTTTATTCTATTGCTAAGCTTATTGACTATTATGTTTGTATATCCTGTCCGGCTACTTGGATTAGGGATAAGTGCAATACACCTTTGAACTATGCCATTATGGCAATGTTACACTACCGCTATCCCTTGGGTCTTTCTTACCCTTGGTGTGTCCCATTGTTTTTCTGTTTCCTGATATATCACAATAAAATTGTATTTTATATTTTCCTATATATGTGGTTTTGGACTTTTTGATCGCTTCTTTTCTCTGATATTTCTAACATTTGACATTTGCCTGAATTTTTATATCTACACATGGTTTACACAAATTATATTTTCTTGTCTTAACTCTATACTATTTACCATTAGAAGCTGTGTATTTCTGTAATTATTTGTATGTATACATGATTGATTACCACTTCTGTCTCAGTAAAAACAATCCCCTTTAACCCCTTTCTGACCTCGGGTGTAAATGTACTTCCTCCCTTTGATTTGGGCTCCGGCGGTGAGCTTACATCTTTTCCGGCACATGTCAGCTGTTTTGAACATCTGCCATTTGCCCCTAACAGCCTCTGACCGCTGCATTTAAAGCACACTTCCAGCAAGTGCGCTGGAAATCCCGCCCATTTGTTACCCCATCACATGATCATGGGTCACCGATGGGTTGGCATGACAACCAGAGGTCTCCAGCAGACCTCTATGCTTGTCACTGCCGGAATGCTGCGCGCCACCTGCTAGACAAAACCACATGAACCAGTGATCGTCCCGCCGAACTCCCGCTCTCCTATTAGCATGGGCAAAACACTACTCAGACAACACAGGGTGAGGGTAAAACAGTGTGGCAATGCTTTACTGTACCACAGAACAGGCAGATAACACATAGAACAGTCCCAGCACAGGACCCAAGATGGGGCACATTACAGAGTCTCACCCTCCACTGACCCGCCGGGATAATAGCTGCTGTGACTTCAGATCTTCCAGGGTCACTACCCCAGCTGTGTCACACACACAGAGAGGAGGTAACGACAAGTGTGAGAAGATGACAGTCCATACAAGGTACAAGGCCAGTTGGTACAAAGATCACAATCTGGCATCTGCAAACGTATCCATGGTTCAGCGATGGTCAATGGAGCAGATCTGTATTCTTCCAACCAAGGCTGAAAACCCCTAGGTTGTTTCCTATAGAATGATAGATCCGTGTCCCTTGTGATGATGTTGTGGCTGCTGTCCTGTCTCTTGTCCTTTGGATGTATAGATGTCAATATTACCGGCTTACACAAACAAAAGTCTGTTTTCTTGACCAACCAGAAATCAACACTTAAATTTAAAGCCAACATACAGATAACATTCTATTATTCTTCGTTTGCTAAAAAATAGTCATCTGGTTAATTAAGATACAATGCTGAATGTCTTCACAATGCCAAAAATAAAAAAAGTTTTAAAAAATATTAAAAAAATATAAAAGTTCAAATCACCCCCCTTTCAAAATAAAACAATAAAAAAATCAAACACACACATATTTGTTATAGCCGCGTTCAGAATCGCCCGATCTATCACTATAAAAAATAACTAATCGCTAAATGGCGTAACGAGAAAAAATATGTCAAAACGCCAGAATTACTTTTTTTGGTCGCCTCAACATTGCATTAAAATGCAATAAAGGATGACCAAAAGATCGTATCTGCACCAAAATGGTATCCATTAATAACGTCAGCTCGGCACACAAAAAATAAGCCTTCACCCAACCCGAGATCATGAAAAATGGAGACGCGACGGGTATCGGAAAATGGAGCAATTCTTTTATACTTTACCTAATAAAGAGGAGTTATTTTTACTGATACAGCGGGTATGGAAAGTATTCAGACCCCTTTACATTTTTCACTCTTTGTTTCATTGCAGCCACTTGGTAAATTCAAATTCATACTATCTATTCCTGACACTGGAGTGGCTTATAAACTTCCAAAGTATATAGTTTGAGGTCTGGGATCTGTCAGTATGTGGCTAGTTTTCTGACTGTTTCGGATAACATGACACATGATTTTAGTTTTCTTTTTAATTTAGTCTCGCTTGAATATAGGTCAATATTAAATATTCTCTTGATGAGTCGTCTTTGGTGAGGACGATGAAACCCGTAGAAATAAGAGGCTTGGAGAGTGAGTGTGTATACGTCACCTCACCCTATATACTGAGACGTGGGGTACATGTTTTTTCTATTAGTCATCTTCTGACTAACCTTCAGGGGGTGTATTATGGGTATAGCTTTATATCTGGAATTAATAAGGTTTAGTTTTATCCTTTTGTCAGCAAACATAAGGAATGACAAGAGACAACCCATTTAAGAAGATTCAATTTTGGTTAAAATTATTCAAACATCAACATAAAAAAGTCTTCTCCTCTATGTGACGTCTCTGATGTTTATTAACAGTTGATTTCCAAGTAAAATATTTGCCACATTAAGAAAATGAAAAAGGCTTCTCCTCTGTGTGACTGCTCTGATGTCTAACAAGAAGCACTTTCTGGTTAAAACATTTCCCACATTCTGAACAGGAAAAAGGCTTCTCCCCTGTGTGAGTTCTCTGGTGGGTAACAAAATTTGATTCATCTGCAAAACATTTCCCACATTCGGCTCCGCTCCGTACACCTCGTACACACGCGGCTCTGCTCCGTACACCTCGCACACAAGCGGCTCCGCTCCGTACACCTCGCACACACGCAGCTCCACTCCGTACACCTCGCACACACGCGGCTCCGCTCCGTACACCTCGCACACACGCGGCTCCGCTCTGTACACCTCATACACACACGGCTCCGCTCCGTACACCTCGCACACACGCGGCTCCGCTCCGTACACCTCGAACACACACGGCTCCGCTCCGTACACCTCGCACACACGCGGCTCCGCTCCGTACACCTCGCACACACACGGCTCCGCTCCGTACACCTCGCACACACGCGGCTCTGCTACATCCACCCTGTAAACCCCTCCTGACCCCACACAGAAACTTCCCCTCATCCAGCACCATGACAACCAGCACAGCAGAGTCCTGCACACACTGAGGCCCCTGATAATGTGACCCCTGACTCCTCCCCTCCTGTGACCTCATCACAGGTCCTGTGCCAACAGAGCAGCTGTAGAAATCTCCGGCCTCGGGGGTCTCACCAGACTTCGCTCTTTTCTTGCAGGGGCCGCAGTGGATTTCATCCTGGATCCATAGAGCTGAATAGAGGAGCGATGTTCCTTCACTGTGATGGTAATTGATGGTGACGTTTGTCCAACGTCCACGTTACCGAGTAAATCCCCCCAGGACTGCAGCCGGTAAAGACCCCGATATCCACAGGTGTCCCCTCTAATTGGGGGAAAGGGATAGAAAAGCCTCTTATCCCGAGGGGAAACCCTGTACATGGAGACATCGGCCTCAGATCTCTCCTGTCCTGTTCTTCCAGAAAAGCCTCAAACTTCTGTGTGTGACTCAGAGCTGAGATCTAACGTGAGAGAAGATTCCAGTGCGGGGAAGACAGGAAACCTTCATATAGACGGCCGGTGGGGATGGAGGCAGTGACCGACTCTGGCCACATCTGTCTCTAGAGCCGCAGTAGAAGATGAAGATGTCGTCCTCATCATGAAGGAGTTATTTCTCATGTCGCGTGTAATGAATATCTCCTGCAGTATTGCTAATGCCGATTCCAGTGTCGGTAATGAGACGAGAATTAGCGTTATGGAAGATGAGTCTATGAGGAACGTGTTCAGCTGCCGACTCCGAGGAGGAAACTGCTTGTTGTCTGTGGCCTAAATATATAGGTTTTATTAGTAGATGTCAGGGAAGAAAACTAAACCCTGTAAGATAATAAATCTCCTCATATGTTTCCCTTATTATCTCCAGTAATTGTATTATTACACAGGATTCTTATGGTGTTACATCGGATCATCTTCTTCTCATTCAGGTCTCTACAATATCGGATCCTCTCAGTGAAGATCTTCTACTGAAGAGAATTTTCCTGATTTACCCATCAAGGATGGATATGGACAGAGACAAGATGGCGGAGAGGATGTTACACCTCACCCTAGAGATCCTCTTCCGTCTCACTGGACAGGTGAGAGATTCTGATGACGTCACATTACATCATTCTTATCTATGGGAATAACAGATGGACAGAACTGGAGAGGTGAGGACTCTGGAAATGTCTGGAGTGAGATTTATTCATGTGTCTCTCCATAACCAGGATTACACAGTGGTGAAGAAGACCTCTAGTGATCGCTGTCAGGACCCTGTGTCTGAGGGATGGGGAAGACCCCTGAGCCCAATCACGGGGCCTCCACCTCACCCCCTGATCCATGAGGACATCAATGACCAGAAGATCCTAGAACTCATCTACAAGATGATTGAGCTGCTGACTGGAGAGGTGACACTGCTGGGAATGCTGGGACATTATACAGTAACACTATGAAGGGATCGGGGGATGACGGTATCATTGTATGTGTCAGGTTTCTTTAAGGTGTCAGGATGTCGCTGTCTATTTCTCCATGGAGGAGTGGGAGTATTTAGAAGGACACAGAGATCTGTACAAGGACGTCATAATGGAGGTTCCCCAGCCCCTCACATCACCAGGTAATAGACAGGACTAAATACACACGGCCTATAATTATCTAAAATGATAAATGGGAGTTGGTTCACTACAATACCCAGAAAGGTTATCAAAATTATGTCTATTTACTCTATAAAAGAGAAGACTTAGGGGAGACATAATATATATGTACAAGTATATCAGAGGGCAATACAGAGATCTCTCCAATGAACTGTTTCTACCAAGCACTGTGACAAGAACAAGGGGGCATTCTCTTCGTTTGGAGGAAAGACAATTTCTGCACCAGCGTAGAAGAGGGTTCTTCACGGTAAGAGCAGTGAGGCTCTGGAATTCTCTTCCTGAGGAAGTGGTGATGGCCAACTCACTGAATGAATGTAAGAAAGATGGTTGACCCAGCTTAGGGGAAGGAATTTTTTTCCCTATGGAAAAAATCGGCTTCTACTCTGTGGGTTTTTTGCCTTCCCCAGGATCAACAATGCAGAACAGCTGCACTAAAAATAGGCTGAGCTAGATGGACATAAGGTCTTCCTTCAGCCTTCAAAACTATGTTACTATGTTACTATGTATCTGTACGTAGAGAATGAATTCAGTCCCTGTATGTGTTTCCTCCAGATCTATCCAGTAAGAGGACAACACCAGAGAGATGTCCCCGTCCTCTTCTTCCACAGGACTGTAACCAAGAAGATCCCAGTGCTCCTCAGGATCATCAGGTAGATGGAGAGAAGGTGTCAGGAGATCTCCCCTATGATGTGTAGACGGCTGTGAAGGTCTTGTGCTCAGTCTTGTTTTAGCCACCAGTATTATATGTTTTATACTTGTGTAATGAGAACGGTGGAGATTTCAGGATTAGAGCTGATCATAGATGGGACTTCTCCATCTGTCGGTGACTTTTACAATATTTGTTTCAGGGTGAAGATCTGACCCATATTAATACTACAGAGACATATGTGAGGGGTGATGAGTGGTGTAAAGAGAAGATTCCCACATATGACTACCCAGGTGAGTAGTAACCACTGAATGCAGAGAAGCTTGCGAGCAGGGCCCTCACTCCTCTTGGTATTTCTTATAATCTACTGTATGTGATTATTGTTATGCTGTAATGTCTATTGTCTGTACAAATCCCCTCTGAAATGTAAAGTGCTGCGGAATATGTTGGCGCTATAAAAATAAAATCTATTATTATTATAAGTCACAGATTCCTCTCAGTCACCGGCTGTGGCTGCTTTATCGGTGGTGTAGTCCGGCCGTATTACCATGATCACCATTTTGCCTCTAGACCACAACATTCTCCTCCACCCAAAACTGTTCAAATGACTTTGGGCATTGAAAGCCCTTTTCTATAGAACTTACAACCTGGAGGATCCACCTACCCCCTGGGATTAGTGTGAGGGTGATCCCTTAAAGCAAGATCTTTCAGTATGATTGCTTGCACCTGACCCAATATAGGCCGAGTGCGCGCTTAAAGAGTCACACTGAACACAGAGTTAGGCCGGGATCACAATACTGTGTGTGATGCAAGAAACTTGCACGAGTCTCTCGCATCAACACCCGTCGCTTCCGCCGCTACTCGGGACTGGAGCTTCGGCTGCTTAGAGATCCTGAAGTTTATTCTCAAGACAAAGAGACAGGAATCAGCCATTCTCTCCTTCACATTAGGAGACGCTGACCGTTACCTGCCCAGATCTGTAAACTATAAAGCCAAATGACAGCGTACGTAGAATGTGCTGACAAGATAGGAAATCACTTGAATAAAAATCTTATGCTGGGCCTGTAAGAGAAAGCGGAGGGTAATGGTGCTGTTGGCTTCCTAGATCCCTGAGATCTTATCGGATGAATCTTCTCTCCCTTCTGTGCTGCTGAATGTCTCATGGTCACTAGGGATGAGCAAGTATACTCGTTAGGATTTGGTACTCGGCGAGTAATGCGGTACTCACAGTACTCAAATCCTGGCGAGTATTTCACAACTCACCTCTCTAAGCTGTGCGTGGCTGAGGGCTGTAATATACATTTATTCCCGCCTGCAGGAGATGTGTTGGCTCCAGCCCTGGTGTCATGGATTCTCTCCACGTCATAAATTACATTGTTTTTGATCCTAAGGAATTCAGATTACTGCACAATCTCTCCTGAAATGGGGAGCAATATTATCTCTAATCTTCTGCTCAGGATCCATAGTAGCTCCAATGGTCCACCATAAATGAGGGCAACTCTGGTTTACTGTTGTTTAATCTGTATTTGTAGTTTTCAGTTAATGAGATTCTCGTGCTCTGGGGCGGGGCTGTGGGCGGGGCTTTATGTGGAGCTCTAATTACATATTCATCTGTATTGGCTTATGACAGGTCGCTGATCCCTCACTGACCTGCCCCCATTATTACATAATGCATATAATAGCATTGATATTATTGGTGATAATGCCTATAATATTGTGGCTATTGTGAGGCTTAGAAAAAAAAATTACATCCAGCAAAATGACACCAGCGGCGCCTGCGCAGTAGCCTCTGTCTCTTACTTATAGATGCTACTGTGCAGGCACCGCTATCACCGGTGACATTTTGCTGGTTGTCACTATCTTCTCTGCTTTCCATATCCCAAGGATTGCCTTGCTCATCGCCCTTTAACACCCTCAGATGGATCTGGACCTACACTGGGACCACTAGGCTTGGACCATGGTGTTACCTGCTATTCTGTGGTGTTAGATGGCAAGAAGAATAGTCAGGTAGCTGGGTCAGAACCAGAAGGACAGAATACAGAATCAGAAGACACAAGAGTAGTCAGTAAACGGGCCACGGTCACAGCAGGAAACAAATACACAAGCCACAAGCTGAGCACAGAGGACTGAACCAGAGGAGAACAGCGCTGTATCTGGCAGATTCCGGCCATGTGCTTTGCGCTTTAGTAGGGTGTGGTACTTTCCAATTGGCTGAAGTAGGGAGCAGATTACTCCAGCTGGACAGCAGGAACAGATCCCAGATGAGATTGGACACCATATGCAGAAGCCCTAATATAACTAAATGACAGAAAACCAAAACAGTAGAAATCCCCATAAAGTGATTCCATGTTATTAATTAATTCACTGATGGTTATAATCTATACACACGGGGTCAAAATTGTTGGTACCCCTCGTTTAATGACAGAAAAACCCACAATGGTCACAGAAATAACTTGAATCTGACAAAAGTAATAATAAATAAAAATCTATGAAAATGAACAAATGAAAGTCAGACATTGCTTTTCAACCATGCTTCCACAGAATTAAAAAAAAAAATTAAACTCATGAAATAGGCCTGGACAGATATGATGGTTCCCTGAAAATAATGTAACAGAAGGGACATGTTAAATCGCGGTGTGTCCACTAATTATCATCACAGGAGTCTACAATCTTGGAATCAGTGAGTGGCCTGTATAGAGGCTACAGATCCTCACTGTGCTGTGTGGTGACATGGTGTGTATCACACTCAACATGGACCAGAGGAAGCGAAGGAAAGAGTTGTCTCAGGAGATTAGAAAGAAAATTATAGACAAACATGTTACAGGTAAAAGTTATAAGACATCTCCAAGCAGCTTGATGTTCCTGTGACTACAGCTGCACATATTATTCAGAAATGTAAGCTCCATGTGACTGTAGCCAACCTCCCTGGACGTGGCCACAGGAGTCAAATTCATGGCAAATCAAAGAGATGGATAATATGAATGGTAACAAGAGAGCCCAGAAAAACTTCTAAACAGATTAAAGGTGAACTTCAAGCTAAAGGAACATCAGTGTCAGATCCCACCATCACAAAAATTTTCCTTTAGACCTAATTTTTTTTTTACTTTCTCAAGGGTAATAGGTGAAAATGGACTATACATTTTGTTTTGCAATTTCTCCTGAGCATGCTGATACCCCATATGTGGGGGAAATCTACTGTTTGGGCGCACGGCAGGGCTCGGAAGGGAAGGAGCGCCATTTGACTTTTTGAATGTAAAATATGCTGGAATAATTAGCCGGTTGCCATGTCATGTTTCGAGAGCCCCTGATGTGCCTAAACAGTGTAAACCACCAACAAGTGTCACCATTTTGGAAACTAGACCACTTAGGGAACTTATCCAGATGTGTATTGAGCACCTTGAACCCACAGGTGCTTCGCAGAAGTTTATAATGTAGAGCCGTGGAAATAAAAAAAATACAATTTTTCACAAATCTTTTTAGCTCCATATTTTGCATTTTCATAAGGGTAACAGGAGAAATTGCTCCATACAATTTCTCCTGAATAATAATAATAATAATAATCTTTATTTTTATATAGCGCTAACATATTCCGCAGCGCTTTACAGTTTGCACACATTTTCATCACTGTCCCCGATGGGGCTCACAATCTAAATTCCCTATCAGTATGTCTTTGGAGTGTGGGAGGAAACCGGAGTGCCCGGAGGAAACCCACGCAAACACGGGGAGAACATACAAACTCCTTGCAGACTCCTACTGAACACGTAGATACCCCATATGTGGGAGAATACTACTGTTTGGGCACATGGCAGAGCTTGGAAGGGAAGGAGCGCCATATTGGAGAGCAGATTTTGCTGGAATTGTTTGTGGCTCACATGTCACATTGTCAGAGACACTAACGTGTCTAAACAGTGGAAATCCCCAACAAGTGACCCCATTTTGGAAACTAAACGCCTCCCCAAGGAACTTATCTAGACATGAGGTGGGCACTTTGAACTCCCAAGTGCTTCACAGAAGTTAATTACATAGAGCCGTGAAAATAAAAAAAAAAATTTTTCCACAAAAAAATGAACTTTTCGCCCTCAATTGTTTTTTTCCAACGGGTAACAGGAGAAATTGGACCCCAAAAGTTGTTTTGCAATTTGTCCTGAGTATTCTGACACCCCATATGTGGGGGTAATCCACTCTTTGTGAGCATGGCAGAGCTTGGAAGGGAGTGAGGGCCATATTGGAGAGCAGATTTAGCTGGAATTGTTTATGGGTGACATGTCACATTGTCAGAGACCCTGAGGTGCCAGAACTGCATAAGCCCCCAAAAGTGACTGCATTTTACCAAATACTTCCCTGAATGAATTCTTCTAGTGGCGCAGTGAGTATACTGACCCCACAGCTGTTCCATAGAAAATTATACCATTGGGCAGTGAAGACAAAATAATTACATTTTTACCACTTAAATGTTGTTTTAACCCCAGATTTTACAGTGGAAAATATATAGATAGGTAAATGGTCACTACACCCAGAGATGAATTCACAGAGGGGGGTCATTTCCAAAATGGGGTCACTTCAGGGGGGATTCTGCTGTTATGACACTTTGGAGAGCCGCTAAGTGCCAGAACAACAGAATCCCCCTGAAGTGACCCCATGTTGGAAATGACACCCCTCTGGGAATTCATCTATGGATATAGTGACCATTTTCACTACAAGGATGATTTCCAGAAACACGTAGTGGAAGTTTTAGAGCAAAAATTGCAAAAATGTCATTGTAGTGCCCAATATATTGTGCCCAGCTTGTGTCTCTGGAGACCTCCCCCCACCTACCCCCGGAAATTGTTAAGTCAGCTCTACTCAAATGTGTCTGTCACTAAATAACCCAAATGCTTGAATCTCAAAACAGTTGAAAAACGTGGTTCTGTGTGGAAGATTGTAAAGCCGTCATGGAGACATAAGGCTGGCAGTGATGGGCATTGTGGGTAATAATAGCGGGGATCATGCCTCATTCCTCTCTAGGAACATACACGACATCTTCTCTGGGGGTTCTTTCTTGTTTCAGTTACTGGGATGAGTGCAATAAAATGTCGCTCAGTGAGTCTTCTGACATCTTCACATTATAAAGGATTGGCGGGGACAAAATTCTCAAAAACAAGATTTACATGACCTCATAATAATCAAGGAAAGTATCTGCATTTCCGGCTTTTTTGTATAACACAAAAGAATTATATGTGGCCACCTGAAACAAATACATGACTAACTTTTTATACCAGATCTATGATTTTCTTGATACCTGGTATGGCTGTAGAACCTGATCTGCAAGGTCCACACCCCATATATTTGCTGTAGTCAATGACAGACACAGGTTTTGGAGTAGTGGATCCCTGTTGGTCTGCAGTGGCCCTTGTGGCATCTGTGTGGATCGAGCTCAGGATAAAAATATCTTTATCCTTATACTTAAGGACAAGCAGCTCTCCATTGTGTAAAGCCCCTGACTGCCCCTTTCAGAACTTTTTGCTGACCAATGATTGTGGAAACCCCTGATGGTTTTTTCAAATGGTCCCAGAAGCCCCTATGTTATGTTCAAACAGACTTTTAAATAGGGGTATGCTGGTGTAGTAGTTGTCAACATACAGATTGTAGCCTTTTTGTAAAAATGGAGTTATCAGCTCCCAAACGATTTTTCCAGATGTCCCCAGATAAGTAGGGCATCCTGGTGGGTTTACTTGGGTGTCTTTCCCCTCATAAATGTGTAAAGCTGATGTGTATCCGGTTGAACTCTCACACATTTTATAGAGCTTTATTCCGAACCTTGCCCTCTTAGAAGGAATAAATTGCTTGAGGTGCAGTCTTCCTTTGAATTTTACAAGGGACTCATCAATGGAAATGTTTTCTGTTGGGGTGTAGAGCTTTAAGAACTTTTCTGTCAAGTCTTCGATGATGGGTCTGATATTGAATAGTCTGTCATGTTCTGGGGCATTTCCGGGCAGATATTGACTATTGTCGCTAAAATGCCAAAATCTCATGAGCATCTCATAACAGGTGCTAGGAAGAGTGGCAGGAAACATAGGGGTGGCTTGAACAAGGCGGTTGGACCAATAAGACCGAATGCTCATTTTTTTTTAACAAGCCTCATAGTGAATGTAAGTCCTAAAAATGTTTTCATTTCTAGGACATTAGTTGGTTCCATAAATTTGACCGAGCATAATAGGATCGTGGATTCTGGCTGATGAATTGGGACGCATATACATTTGTAGGATAATATGCTCTAGCAAGCTATCTGTCATAAACAAATTAAAAAAAAATAATTGGTGCAAAATTTTCCACCTCCATATTTATAACAGGAATGGCATTAAAATTAGGGATGAATGGAGTAGCCGAATCCGAAGCCTCCCATCTGGGAAATGCTACATCAAGAGGCAAAGCCCCTTGGACATTGGTGTGCGCCAATTCACGAGCACTAGGGACAGCGCTAGTACTGGGCATTGTTCCCTGAGTTGGAGACATTTCTCCAGAAGCGCTATTTGTCCTTCTTGTTGTACTGGTCCTTGTGTGTGAGGATGGACCGGAATCACTGCTCATTTCTGAGCTATCACTATCACTGCTACTAAAGCCCTCGAAATCCACATTGCCATCTGACACTGCACTTTCTTCACTGTCAGAACATAAAAGTGCATAAGCCTCCTGTGACGAACAGCCCACGGCCGTTCGTCCACTTACGGAGGCGACTAACGGGGGTCCCGCTGCCACCAAAACGCGATGGACAGCGGACCCTGTGTCACCACTATGTCACAGTCCCACCACTGACACGGGTGTATCAGCGGACGGAGGGACGAGACACAATGCCGGCACACGGCTATCACAGGCGCAGTGGGGCTTATCCTAGTTATCCCACCACTGGCACCATGTGACAAAAATATCCAGCAAGCTAATCTCGCTCTACAATTTGCCGCAGGGGGAGTTTAATTTGGATGCCCCACCACTGCTATCAATCTTCCAAGTACTGCGGGGATTTATGTATATCCCACTTTCTCAGTTCCACTTTGGAACTTGCAGCTCTCCGGCGCCCCCCTTACCCTCAGGTCAGTCAGGGAACTGCACCTAGGATAATTGGTCGCCGGACGGGCTGCCTGTTGTGAACCAGCAATTAGGCTTCTGCAGTAAGGGAATTATGAATGCTGGTGCCGCAGACCCTTATTCAGCTATATAAGACCCTTCTAGACTGCCAGCAAGCCGCAATAGCCGTGCACAACGCGCTGCCACCAGTCACGGTTACTTTATTCACAGTGTTAAATTAAGAGGGTCCGTGGCAAACCCCTTGAATTAGTAGCGATTATCTATCAAAGGCGTATAGTTCGAGTCTTAGAGCATAGAGACAGATCTAAATAATTATTTCATTTATTTTCCGAAAGAGGACAGTGATTACAGATAAAAGTTGCTATAAAATTGAGACATAAAATATGTACAGTACAGGTATAAAATAAAAGTGGAGAAAACAAAGAGAGTACACTCACAGTTCCATATTGTTCCTTAGGCAGACCATGCGGCTAAGGTGGGTGGAGGCGGAGCTGCACTTCTCCGCTCATCTGGGTCTTTCTAGCACGACGACTTGAGCTGTTCTGCCCTGGTTTTGTCCAGGAAGTGCTTTATAGACTTGCTATGTGACATCACGGAGAGATGCATGCTGGGTTAATCCCACCTCTCCCTTTTGGATTTAGAATTACACTAGAAAACTTATACTAATCATAACTCCGTGGGGGCAGCCCGCACAGACACATATAGGGCATCATTGGTTGTGATTTGTTGAGTACAATAATTCAAGACCAAATATGCAGTAGTTCTGATACACCGTTTAGCTGGAACACATATCTCAGGTTCTGAAAGGATTACGCTTCGCCAGAACCACGGCAGCGACGCTGTGACCGCCCGGATTACAAAAATGTGATTTTCATATCTCTAGGGTATTTGGTTCTTATGGTATAGTCTCTCATAGTTTTATTCGTTTCAAACAAAGAAGTTTTTCCCGCTCTGAAGAGGAGAGAAGGAAACAAATGGTTGTAACAGCAGGGGGGTCTCCTATTACTAGTGCGAACACAGGCTGTAGAGGAGGGGGGTGGCACTGCTCTGTGTGTGTGTGTGTGAAGGGAGGAGGGATGAAGCTGCAGAGCTAGCAGCCTGGATTGTCATATCTGCCGGATCTTTCTGGAAACTTACAACAGAAAACATCATATTTTGTGGACAAAACCCCATACCTCACAGACATTGTACATCACACCTCCTCTGCACTATAATACTGACCGGCCATTTTATTCGTTTTTGTTTTTTTTTGGAAAAAGAAAACTCTGACGTGACCCAATTATTGGGGAGACAATTGAGAAAAGCCTAATTCTTTAGCCTAACAGTAACCCTAACTTTAGCCCAAACACTAACTCTAACTATAGCATTAACTGTAACCTGCCTTATCTGTTTTTCCGTTGACAGATGATGGACCTGAGTGCGGACTTGTTTTTTGTGAGATGAGAATTGGTATTATTTTCCCCTACATAACATTGATTGGTTTCTTTTTATTCGATATTTGGGAGGCAGAATGAACAAACAGTTGAACACCGCACACTACTGGTTCATCCAACAAGGTTTTCTATTAGACTGTGAACTGTCATTGTTTTGGTAAATAAAGTTTTTTACATAAACTGTCCATAAAAATGGCAAGCTAAGTAGAAATGTTCAAAAATATAAAACTCAAGGATATTTTATTAATAAGTAATAATTGTTTTTTATCTTAGTTATCTTAGCAGATGACTGTACCAGGAGATCAGAGGGACAATTTATAAATTTGATGATCTTGAGATCCTACAAGATACAACTGAAGTGATTGCTATTACTCCAGATATATCATCATCCATTCACAGCAAAGATCTGTCATCTGATCCTATGAAACAGGTCCCATCTTCTGATTCATTACTGACTACTAAGGAAAATCAAAGTCACAAAAGAGGCAATAAAAAACAAACTGCTCCTAAAGCAAAGAAATCATTTTCATGTTCAGAATGTGGGAAATGTTTTAACAAGAAATCACATTTTGTAACACACCAGAGAACTCACACAGGGAAGAAGCATTTTTCCTGTTCAGAATGTGGGAAATGTTTTAACCATAAAGGGAATTTTGTTACTCACCAAAGAACTCACACAGGGGAGAAGCCAGTTTCATGTTCAGAATGTGGGAAATGTTTTAACCGGAAATCAGATTTGGTTAGGCACCATAGAACTCACACAGCAGAGAAGTCTTTTTCATGTTCAGAATGTGGGAAATGTTTTAACCGGAAAGCGCTTCTTGTTAGACACCAGAGCAGTCACATAGAGAAGCCTTTTTCATTTTCTTAATGTGGGAATATTTTACTTGGAAATCAACTGTTAATAAACATCAGCGATGTCACATAGGGGAGAAGCCTTTTTTATGTTCATAGTGTTGGAGTAGTTTTAACCAAAACTGAATCTTTTTAAATTGGTTGTCTCTTGTCATTCCTCATGTTTGCTGATAAAAGGATAAAAATAAACTTTATTAATTCCAAATGTAAAGCTATACCCATAATTCACCCCCTGAGGGTTAGTCAGAAGGTGACTAATAGAAAAAACATGTGCCCCACAGTTCAGTATATAGGGTGAGGTGACGTATACACACTCACTCTCCAAGCCTCTCATTTCTGCGGGCTTCATCGTCCTCACCAAAGGTGACTCATCAGGAGACTATTTAATATTGACCTATATTCAAGCGAGACTAGACAAATAAACCTAAAATCATGTATCATGTTATCCGAAACAGTCAGAGAACTAGCCACATATTGGCAGATCCCAGTTTATAAGCCCCTCCAGTGTCAGGAATAGATAGTATGTGACAATACCGTATATACCGCTCAGGGAACACTTACCTTTCAGAGATAATTTCCATATTCATACTAAATAATGGCACAGATCCCCCAGACATTATGACTGCACATATCCCTAGTCTTTATAACAATATTGCACTCATTCCCTGACAGACCGCAGCATGGCCATTAGGTAGAAGCTGCTAATGATCTTTGGAGCAGGTAAGTTCTCCCTGAGTGGTACATATTGGGCCGTCTGAAGACTGAGTTTAGTCTAGGACATTGATGGCGAACCTTTCTGAGACCGAGTGCCCAAACTGCAACCTAAAATCCAATTATTTATGACAAAGTGCCACAGGGCAATTTTGTGTGATGAAAAATGTGTAGTGGCGTCTCAAGGTCCTGCAGCACTGAAAATGAATGAGAACTACTCAGCAGTGACCATCATAAGCGCTGCACAGGAGAGTCCGCAGCTGCCAACTCTCTTGCCTGTACAGCGCTTGCCGTCCCTAAACCTTGATGATCAATTCTATTATGTAAACTATTCATTGATTTGAAATTTACCTTTGCAGTCTTCTCTTTTGTTCAGCAGGGGGGCTTCAAGCTCATGATTGCTTATCACACACTGACACTGAGCCACTCACACTGCCCTTTCCAGACACAGCAGTTGGGTTGATCTTTAGGGAAAAAATGCAGATTAGATAGATTTTAGCATGGAATGCAAGCAGATTCTACCCTGAAATATGCCCCATCATTGTCCCCTTCTTGTAGTAATATGCCCCATCATTGTCCCCTTCTTGTAGTAATATGCCCCATCATTGTCCACTTCTTGTAGTAATATGCCCCATCATTGTCCACTTCTTGTAGTAATATGCCCCATCATTGTCCCCTTCTTGTAGTAATATGCCCCATCATTGTCCCCTTCTTGTAGTAATATGCCCCATCATTGTCCACTTCTTGTAGTAATATGCCCCATCATTGTCCCCTTCTTGTAGTAATATGCCCCATCATTGTCCCCTTCTTGTAGTAATATGCCCCATCATTGTCCCCTTCTTGTAGTAATATGCCCCATCATTGTCCACTTCTTGTAGTAATATGCCCCATTCTTTTAATAATACTGCAAATAATGCATAAAGGTAATAATAATAAGGGTATTTAGTAAACATAATTTTGATCAAAATAATGTACAAGCCATCCCGCCACGTCACAGCAACCCTTGTGGGACAGTCCCTACTCTAGTATTTAAAACCTCTCTGGTTTTCTCTGGTTAATGGTCATGTGTTAATATGCACTTACATTGTGCATACACATTAACTTACTTTTCTCAGTTCAGATTTGTTTTTTATTCATTTCATTGTGCATTCAGTGCATATATGGGTGTGACCGCCCTCTTTCTGAGCTGGGAAAGCCATCCAGTCTGGCCTAAGCTGTTACTAGTGGTTCAGCAGCTCGACCCTTATTCACATTCACGCCACTTGGCAAGTGAAAAGGTTTTAAATACTAGAGTAGGGACTGTCCCACAAGGGTTGCCGTGACGTGGCAGGATGGCTTGTACATTATTTTGATCAAAATTATGTTTACTAAATACCCTTATTATTATTATTATTATTATTACCTTTATGCATTATTTGCAGTATTTTTTACTTTTTAGTTCAGGATATTTGTGTTTTTTGCTTTTTGTATGATCCCCTTCATGTAGAAATGTGCCCCATCCTGATCCCCTTATTGTAGAAATTGCTCATTCAACCACCTCCATCATTTCCTCCTCACCACCCCATCATTGCCCTCTCCATCACACCCATTTTTGCCCTCTCCCCATCACCCGCATCATTGCCTTTTCCTTCACTCCCATCATTGCCTTCTCCCCATCATTACCTTCTCCATCACTCCCATCATTGCCTTCTCCATCACTCCCATCATTGCCATCACCCCCATCATTGCCTTCTTCATCACTGCCATCATTGCACTCTCCCCATCACCCGCATCATTGCCTTCTCCATCACTCCCATCATTGCCTTCTCCATCACTCCCATCATTGCCCTCTCCCCATCATTGCCTTCTCCATCACTCCCATCATTGCCATCACACCCATCATTGCCTTCTTCATCACTGCCATCATTGCCCTCTCCCCATCATTGCCTTCTCCATCACTCCCATCATTGCCTTCTCCCCATCATTGCCTTCTCCATCACTCCCATCATTGCCCTCTCCCCCATCATTACACACACACACCTCTCCGCGCACTCGCCGGAAGCTTCCTCACTAGCACAGCGGCTGCAGAGCTGAATGATGATGTTATCCAGCCGCGTCGCTGACTGCCATGTGAGGCAGGAAGCTGCAGCTCTGGAGCGAGGACACTTGCAGATGAGGTGATACCACGTGCCAGCAGAGAGGGCTCTGCATGCCATAGGTTCGCCATCACTGGTCTAGGACAATTTGTCTGCACTACTAATTAACAGCTGTTACAATCCCAAACTAGGGCAGTCCCTATAGGAGAAAAACACAAGAATTATACTGTATTTTCACATACTATCTATTCCTGACACTGGAGTGGCTTATAAACTTACACAGTATATAGTTTGAGGTCTGGGATCTGCCGATATGTGGCTAGTTTTCTGACTGTATCAGATAACATGATGCATGATTTTAGTTTTTATTTTGTCTAGTCTGGCGTGGATATAGGTCAATATTAAATAGTCTCCTGATGAGTCGTAGAAATGAGAGGCTTGGAGAGTGAGTGTGTATACATCTCCTCACCCTATATACTGAGATGTGGGATATATGTTTTTTCTATTAGTCACCTATTGACTAACCTTCAGGGGGTGAATTAGGAATATAGTTTTACTTTTGGAAGTAATAAAGTTTATTTTTTTCCTTTTGTCAACAAACATGAGGAATGACAAGAGACAACCTATTTAAGAAGATTCAATTTTGATTAAAACTATTCCAACATTATAAAAAAACCTTCTCCCCTATGTGATGCCTCTGATGTTTATTAACAGTTGATTTCCAAGTAAAATATTATCCACATTAAGAAAATGAAAAAAGCTTCTCCCCTGTGTGACTTGATGTCAAAGAAGAAGTGATCTCCGGTTAAAACATTTCCCACATTCTGAACAGGAAAAAGTCTTCTCCCCTATGTGGGTTCTTTGAATCAAGATTTATTTTTCCATTTAAAACATTTCCCACATTCTGAGCAAGAATATGGCTTCTCTGCTGTATGAATTCTCTCACATGTAACAAGATTTGAACTCTGAGTAAAACATTTCTCACATTCTGAACATCAAAAAGACTTCTCTCCTGTGTGAGTTCTTTGGTGTTAATCAAGATTCCCTTTCTGGTTAAAACATTTCCCACATTCTGAGCATGAAAAAGGCTTCTCTCCTTTGTGAGTTTTTTGGTGTTTAACAAGATTCCCGTTATGGTTAAAACATTTTCCACATTCTGAACATAAAAAAGGCTTCTCCCCTGTGTGAGTTTTTTGGTGTTTAACAAGATTCCCGTTATGGTTAAAACATTTTCCACATTCTGAACAGGAAAAAGGCTTCTCCCCTGTGTGAGTTAATTGGTGTGTAACAAAATGTGATTTGTTGTTAAAAGATTTCCCACATTCTGAACATGAAAAAAGCTTCTCTCCTGTGTGAATTCTCTGGTGGGTAACAAGATTCCCTTTATGGTTAAAACATTTTCCACATTCTGAACAGCAAAAAGGCTTTTCTCCTGTGTGAGTTAATTGGTGTGTAACAAAATGTGATTTGGTGTTAAAAGATTTCCCACATTCTGAACATGAAAAAGGCTTCTCCCCTGTGTGAGTTCTATGGTGATTAACCAATTGTGATTTTGAGTTAAAACATTTCCCACATTCTGAACAGTAAAAAGGCTTCTCCCCTGTGTGAGTTCTATGGTGATTAACCAATTGTGATTTCCAGTTAAAACATTTTCCACATTCAGAACATGAAAAAGGCTTCGCCCCTGTGTGAGTTCTTTGGTGTGTAACAAAATGTGATTTCTTGTTAAAACATTTCCCACATTCTGAACATGAAAATGACTTCTTTGCTTTAGGAGCAGTTTGTTTTTTAATGCCTCTTTTGTGACTTTGATTTTCCTTAGTAGTCAGTAATGAATCAGAAGATGGGACCTGTTTCATAGGATCAGATGACAGATCTTTTCTGTGAATGGATGATGATATATCTGGAGTAATAGCAATCACTTCAGTTGTTCGTTGTAGGATTTCAAGATCATCAGATTTAAAAATTGAAGATGTCAGCTGTCCCTCTGATCTCCTGGTACAGTCATCTGCTAAGATAAGAAAAAAATTTTTTTATAAAATATCCTTGAGTTTTATATTTTTGAATATTTCTACTTAAACTGTCCATAAAAATGGCAAGCTATGTAAAAAACTTTAATTATTTACCAAGACAATGACAGTTCACCGTCTAATAGAAAACCTTGTTGGATGAACCAGTAGTGTGCGGTGTTCAACTGTTGGTTCATTCTGCCTCCCAAATATCGAATAAAAAGAAACCAATCAATGTTATGTAGGTGAAAATAATACCAATTCTCATCTCACAAAAACAAGTCCCCACTCAGGTCCATCATCTGTCAATGGAAAAACAGAGGTTCCCACACTATTAGTGGCTCAAAGGCTGTTGAAAAGCAACAGGGTTTCTATAAACCAATCCAGCAAAATCCGCTCTCACTTCGGAGTCTTGCAGTGTGTGCAAACAACATTTAGGATCCCTGTATTTAGCAATATTATAGTGAGAATAACCCACTTAATTTGCGGTGTCTCCTGGAGCACAATCTGGGCACTATGTGCTGGGTAAGAAAATGGCAAATGTGTAATTTTCACTCTCCAACATCCACTGCGTGTTAATTTACGGAAAGTTGCTGTGGAGTCAAAATATTCACTCCTCCTACACATGTGGTCAAAATTGCTGGTACCCCTCATTTACTGACAGAAAAACACACAATGGTCACAGGAATAACTTGAATCTGACAAAAGTAATAATAAATCAAAAATCTATGAAAATGAACAAATGAAAGTCAGACATTGCTTTCCAACCATGATTCCACAGAATTTCAAAAAAAAAATAAAACTAATGAAATAGGCCTGGACAGAAACTATGGTACCCTTAACGTACCCGCTTCATGACCTCCAACGGTAGATAGACATCGGCGCTAGCAGGGCTTTGTGCAATGCCAATGTTTGTCTACGGTCAGCGGTTTTATGCTCATCGGGACCCCCACATACCATATAACGAGGGGATTCCACCACACAACGCTTGCTGTGACCCCGTGCGCATCGAGACCTGATTGGTTCAGGTCCTGATGACGTCAGCCTCACACTAGCCAATGAGACAAATCACTAGGAGAGTTTGTTGTAGCAGCGAACTTTCCCGGGCGATCTGCCTCATAAAAACACTGTTTCTCCTCAGATCTCCTGTCAGTGAGAGATTAGAGGAGAAACAGTGTTACAAGAGCTGCTGCCAACAGCTGTGTCAGTCAGCGATTGTGCTATAAAGTAAAAAAACAGATAAGGCAGGTTAGGGTTAGTGCTATAGTTAGGGTTAGTGTTGGGGCTAAAGTCAGGGTTAATTTTAAGGTTTATCCTAAAGTTAGAGGTAGGCTAAAGAATTAGGCTTTTCTCAATTGTCTCCCCAATAATTTGGTCACGTCATAGTTTTCTATTTATGGAAAAAATAAATAAAATAAAATGGCCCGTCAGTATTATAGTGCAGAGGAGGCTTATACACTTTTATGTTCTGACAGCGAAGCAAGTGCAGTGTCAGATGGCGATGTGGATTTCGAGGGCTTTAGTAGCAGCGACAGTGATAGCTCAGAAATGAGCAGTGATTCTGGTCCATCCTCACACACAAGGACCAGTACAACAAGAAGGACAAATAGCGCTTCTGGAGAAATGTCTCCAACTCAGGGAACAATGCCCAGTACTAGCGCTGTCCCTAGTGCTCGTGAATTGGCGCACACCAATGTCCAAGGGGCTTTGCCTCTTGATGTAGCATTTCCCAGATGGGAGGCTTCGGATTCGGCTACTCCATTCATCCCTAATTTTAATGCCATTCCTGGTATAAATGTGGAGGTGGAAAATTTTGGAACAATTATTTTTTTAATTTCTTTCTGACAGATAGCTAGAGCATATTGTCCTACAAATTTATATGTGTCCCAATTCATCAGCCAGAATCCACGATCCTATTATGCTAGGTCACATTTATGGACAAACTAATGTCCTAGAAATGAAAACATTTTTAGGACTGACATTCGCTATGGGGCTTTTTAAAAAACGAGCATTCGGTCCTATTGGTCCAACCGCCCTGTTCAAGCCACCCCTATGTTTTCTGCCATTCTTCCTAGGACCCGTTATGAAATGCTCATGAGATTTTGGCATTTTAACGACAATAGTCAATGCCTGCCCAGAAATGCCCCAGAACATGACTGACTATTCAAAATCAGACCCATCATCGAAGACTTGACAGAAAAGTTCTTAAAGCTCTACACCCCAACAGAAAACATTTCCATTGATGAGTCCCTTGTAAAATTCAAAGGAAGTCTGCACCTCAAGCCATTTATTCCTTCTAAGAGGGCAAGGTTCGGAATAAAGCTCTATAAAATGTGCGAGAGTTCAACCATATGCACATCAGCATTTCACATTTAAGAGGGGAAAGATAGCCAACTACACCCACCAGGATGCCCTACTTATCTGGGGACATCTGGAAAAAAGGTTTGGGAGCTGATAACTCAATTTTTACAAAAAGGCTCCAATCTGTATGTTGACAACTACTACACCAGCATACCTCTAGTTGAACATAACATAGGGGCTTGTGGGACCATTCGCAAAAACCATCAGGGGTTTCCACAATCATTGGTCAGCAAAAAGTTCCGAAAGGGGCAGTCAGGGGCTTTACACAATGGAGAGCTGCTTGCCCTTAATATTAAGGATAAATAAAATATTTTTATCCTGAGCTCGATCCACACAGATGCCACAAGGGCCACTGCAGACCAACAGGGATCCACTACTCCAAAACCTGTTTTTATTCATTGACTACAACAAATATATGGGGGTGTGGACCTTGCAGATCAGGTTCTACAACCATACCAGGTATCAAGAAAATCATAGATCTGGTATAAAAAGTTAGTCATGTATTTGTTTCAGGTGGCCACATATAATTCTTTTACGTTATACAAAAAAGCCGGAAATGCAGATACTTTCCTTGATTATCAGGAAAAGGTCACTGAAAATCTTGTTTTTGAAAATTTTGTCCCCGCCAATCCTTTAGAATGTGAAGATGTGAGAAGACTCACTGAGCGACATTTTATTGCACTCATCCCAGCAACTGAAACAAGAAAGAACCCCCAGAGACGATGTCGTGTATGTTCCAAGAGAGGAATGAGGCATGATCCCCGCTATTATTACCCACAATGCCCATCTCTGCCAGCCTTATGCCTCCATGACTGCTTTACAATCTTCCACACAGAACCACGTTTTTGAACTGTTTTGACATTCAAGCATTTGGTTTATTTAGTGACAGACACATTTGAGTAGAGCTGACTTAACAATTTCCGGGGGTAGGTGGGGGAGGTCTCCAGAGACACAAGCTGGGCACAATATATTGGGCACTACAATGACATTTTTGCTGTGAAACTTCTACTATGAGTTTCTGGAAATCATCCATGTAGTGAAAATGGTCACTATATCCATAGATGAATTCCCAGAGGGGTGTCATTTCCAACATGGGGTCACTTCAGGGGGGATTCTGTTGTTCTGGCACTTAGCGGCTCTCCAAAGTGCATTAACAGCAGAATCCCCCCTGAAGTGACCCCATTTTGGAAATGACACCCTTCTGGGAATTGGAAACGACCCCCCTCTGTGAATTCATCTCTGGGTGTAGTGACCATTTACCTATCTATATATTTTCCAATGTAAAATATGGGGTTAAAACAACATTTTAGTGGTAAAAATGTAATTATTTTTCTTCACCGCCCAATGGTATAATTTCCTATGGAACAGCTGTGGTGTCAGTATGCTCACTGCACCACTAGAAGAATTCATTCAGGGAAGTATTTGGTAAAATGCAGTCACTTTTGGGGGCTTATGCTTATCTGGCATCTCAGGGGCTCTGACAATGTGACATGTCACCCACAAACAATTCCAGCAAAATCTGCTCTCCAATATGGCACTCCTTCCCTTCTGAGCTCTGCCATGCGCCCAAACAGTGGTTTACCCCCACATATGGGGTGTCAGAATACTCAGGGCAAATTGCACAACAACTTTTGCGGTCCAATTTCTCCTGTTACCCTTTGGATAAAAAATGGAGGGCGAAAAGATCTTTTTTTTTTTTTTAAAAAATATGATTTTTTATTTTCACGTTTCTACGTAATTAACTTCTGTGATGCACTTGGGGGTTCAAAGAGCCCACCACACATCTAGATAAGCTCCTTGGGGGTCTAGTTTAAAAAATGGAGTCACGTGTTGGGGGTTTTCACTGTTTAAACACGTCTGGGGCTCTGACAATTTGACATGTCACCTACAAACAATTCCAGCAAAATCTGCTCTCCAATATGGCGCTTCTTCCCTTCCAAGCATTGCCATGCGCCCAAACAGTAGTATTCTCCCACAAGTGGGGTATAGGCGATCTCAGGAGAAATTACACAACAAATTGTATGGAGCAATTTCTCCTGTTACCCTTATCAAAATGCAAAATATGGGGCAAAAAATGAATTATTTGTGAAAAATGTTATTTTTTTTATTTCGACGACTCTAAGTTATAAACTTCTGTGAAGCACCTGTGGATTCAAGGTGCTCAATACACATCTGGATAAGTTCCCTAAAGCTGTCTAGTCTCCAAAATGGTGTCACTTATTGGGGGTTTCCACTGTTTAGGCAGATCAGGGGCTCTCCAAACGCGACATGGCAACTGCTAATTATTACAGCATATTTTACATTCAAAAAATCAAATGGCGTGCCTTCCCTTCCGAGCCCTGCCGTGTGCCCAAACAGTAGATTTCCCCGAAATATGGGGTATAGGCATGCTCAGGAGAAATTGCAAAACAAAATGTATAGTCCATTTTCTCCTATTACCCTTACGAAAGTAAAAAAAAATTAGGTCTAAAGGAAAATTTTTGTGATGGTGGGATCTGACACTGATGTTCCTTGAGCTTGAAGTTCACCTTTTGTTTAGAAGTTTTTCTGGGCTCTTTTGTTACCATTCATATTATTCATCTCTTTGATGTGCCATGAATTTTCCTCCTGCGGCCACGTCCAGGGAGGTTGGCTACAGTCCCATGGAGCTTAAATTTCTGAATAATATGTGCAGCTGTAGTCACAGGAACATGAAGCTGCTTGGAGATGGTCTTATAACTTTTACCTGTAACATGTTTGTCTATAATTTTCTTTCTAATCTCCTGAGACAACTCTTTCCTTCACTTCCTCTGGTCCATGTTGAGTGTGATACACACCATGTCACCACACAGCACAGTGAGGATCTGTAGCCTCTATACAGGCCACTCACTGATTCCAGGATTGTAGACACCTGTGATGATAATTAGTGGACACACCAGGATTTATCATGTCCCTTTTGTCACATTATTTTCAGGGGTTCCATCGTTTCTGTCCAGGCCTATTTCATGAGTTTCATTTTTTTTTAAATTCTGTGGAAGCATGGTGGAAAAGCAATGTCTGACTTTCATTTGTTCATTTTCATAGATTTTTTATTCATTATTACTTTTGTCAGATTCAAGTTATTTCTGTGACCATTGTGGGTTTTTCTGTCATTAAACGAGGGGTACCAACAATTTTGACCACGTGTGTATAGATTATAACCATCAGTGAATTAGTTTATAACATGGAATCACTTTATGGGGATTTCTACTATTCTGTTTTTCTGTCATTTAGTTATATTAGGGCTTCTGCATATGGTGTGTCCAATCTCATCTGGGATCTGTTCCTGCTGTCCAGCTGGAGTAATCTGCTCCCTACTTCAGCCAATTGGAAAGTACCACACCCTACTAAAGCGCAAAGCACATGGCCGGAATCTGCCAGATACAGCGCTGTTCCCCTCTGGTTCAGTCCTCTGTGCTCAGCTTGCGGCTTGTGTATTTGTTTCCTGCTGTGACCGTGGCCCGTTTAGGGTGGTTTCACATTAGCGCTTTTTAAGCGCACGCACGGCCGGGGGTAGCTCCGCCCCCGAGCCGGCTCTCTGCCCGGCGTGCCCGCCCCTTGCTTGTAGCGCCGCCTCCTAGCGCACAGCGGCGCCTGCGATCGGCGCACCCTATCTTTAGCATAGGGTGCGCAGATCGTGCGCAGGCCGTGCGCTAGTTGCGCTTTGACATGCGCTGCGCACTTTTGACGGTGCGCCGTGCGCGCCAAAATCAAACTTTTCGGATTTTGGCGCGCACGGCGCACCGTCAAAAGTGCGCAGCGCAGGTCAAAGCGCAACTAGCGCACGGCCTGCGCACGATCTGCGCACCCTATGCTAAAGATAGGGTGCGCCGATCGCAGGCGCCGCTGTGCGCTAGGAGGCGGCGCTACAAGCAAGGGGCGGGCACGCCGGGCAGAGAGCCGGCTCGGGGGCGGAGCTACCCCCGGCCTTGCGTGCGCTTAAAAAGCGCTAATGTGAAACCACCCTTACTGACTACTCTTGTGTCTTCTGATTCTGTATTCTGTCCTTCTGGTTCTGACCCAGCTACCTGACTATTCTTCTTGGCATCTAACACCACAGAATAGCAGGTAACACCATGGTCCCAGTGTAAGGTCAGATTCCATGTGAGGGTGTTAAAGGGCGATGAGCAAGGCAATCCTTGGGATATGGAAAGCAGAGAAGATAGTGACAACCAGCAAAGTAAGAGATAGAGGTTACTGGACAGGCACCGCTGGTGACATTTTGCTGGATGTAATTTTTTTTCTAAGCCTCACAATAGCCACAATATTATAGGCATTATCACGAATAATATCAATGCTATTATATGCATTATGTAATAATGGGGGGCAGGTCAGTGAGGGATCAGCGACCTGTCATAAGCCAATACAGAGGAATATGTAATCAGCACACCTCATAAAGCTCCGCCCACAGCCCCGCCCACAGCCCCACCCCAGATCACGAGAATCTCATTAATTGAAAACTACAAATACAGATTACACAACAGTAAACCAGAGTTGCCCTCATTTATGGTGGACCATTGGAGCTACTATGGATCCGGAGCAGAAGATTAGAGAAAATAATATTGCTCCCCATTTCAGGAGAGATTTTGCAGTAATCTGAATTCCTTAGGATCAAAAACAATGTAATTTATGACGTGGAGTGACTCCATGACACCAGGACTGGAGCCAACACATCTCCTGCAGGCGGGAATAAATGTATATTACAGCCACCAGCCACGCACAGCTTAGAGCGGAGAGTTGTGAAATACTCGCCAGGATTGGAGTACTGCGAGTACCAAATCCTAACGAGTATACTCGCTCATCCCTAGGAACCATGAGACATTCAGCAGCACAGAAGGGAGAGAACGGAGATTCATCCGATAAGATCTCAGGGATCTAGGAAGCCAACAGCATCATTACCCTCCGCTTTCTCTTACAGGCCCATCATAATTTTTTTTTCAAGTGATTTTCTATCTTGTCAGCACATTCTACGTACGCTGTCATTTGGCTTTATAGTTACAGATCTGGGCAGGTAACGGTCAGCATTTTGAGGTGGATGGATCCTCCAGGTTCTAAGTTCTATAGAAAAGGGCTTTCAATGCCCAAAGAAATTTGAACAGTTTTGGGTGGAGGAGAATGTTGTGGTCTAGAGGCAAAATGGTGATCATGGTAATACGGCCGGACTACACCACCGATAAAGCAGCCACAGCCGGTGACTGAGAGGAATCTGTGACTTCTCTGCATTCAGTGGTTACTACTCACCTGGGTAGTCATATGTGGGAATCTCCTCTTTACACCACTCATCACCCCTCACATATGTCTCTGTAGTATTAATATGGGTCAGATCTTCACCCTGAAACAAATATTGTAAAAGTCACAGACAGATGGAGAAGTCCCATCTATGATCAGCTCTAATCCTGCCATCTCCACCGTTCTCATTACACAAGTATAAAACACATAATACTGGTGGAAAAAACAAGACTGAGCACAAGACCTTCACAGCCGTCTACACATCATAGGGGAGATCTCCTGACACCTTCTCTCCATCTACCTGATGATCCTGAGGAGCACTGGGATCTTCTTGGTTACAGTCCTGTGGAAGAAGAGGATGGGGACATCTCTCTGGTGTTGTCCTCTTACTGGATAGATCTGGAGGAAACACATACAGGGACTGAATTCATTCTCTACATACAGATAATTATAGGCTGCGTGTATTTAGTCCTGTCTATTACCTGGTGATGTGAGGGGCTGGGGAACCTCCATTATGACGTTCTTGTACAGATCTCTGTGTCTTTCTAAATACTCCCACTCCTCCATGGAGAAATAGACAGCGACATCCTGACACCTTATAGGAACCTGACACATACAATGATACCGTCATCCCCCGATCCCTTCATAGTGTTACTGTATAATGTCCCAGCATTCCCAGCAGTGTCACCTCTCCAGTCAGCAGCTCCATCATCTTGTAGATGAGTTCTAGGATCTTCTGCTCATTGATGTCCTCATGGATCAGGGGGTGAGGTGGAGGCCCCGTGATTGGGCTCAGGGGTCTTCCCCATCCCTCAGACACAGGGTCCTGACAGCGATCACTAGAGGTCTTCTTCACCACTGTGTAATCCTGGTTATGGAGAGACACATTAATAAATCTCACTACAGACATTTCCAGAGTCCTCACCTCTCCAGTTCTGTCCATCTGTTATTCCCATAGATAAGAATGATGTAATGTGACATCATCAGAATCTCTCACCTCTCCAGTGAGACGGAAGAGGATCTCTAGGGTGAGGTGTAACATCCTCTCCGCCATCTTGTCTCTGTCCATATCCATCCTTGATGGGTAAATCAGGAAAATTCTCTTCTGTAGAAGATCTTCACTGAGAGGATCCGATATTGTAGAGACCTGAATGAGAAGAAGATGATCCGATGTAACATCATAAGAATCCTGTGTAATAATACAATTACTGGAGATAATAGGGGAAACATATGAGGAGATTTATTATCTTACAGGGTTTAGTTTTCTCCCCTGACATCTACTAATAAAACCTATATATTTAGGCCACAGACAACAAGCAGTTTCCTCCTCGGAGTCGGCAGCTGAACACGTTCCTCATAGACTCATCTTCCATAACGCTAATTCTCGTCTCATTACCGACACTGGAATCGGCATTAGCAATACTGCAGGAGATATTCATTACACGCGACATGAGAAATAACTCCTTCATGGTGAGGACGACATCTTCATCTTCTACTGCGGCTCTAGAGACAGATGTGGCCAGAGTCGGTCACTGCCTCCATCCCCACCGGCCGTCTATATGAAGGTTTCCCGTCTTCCCCGCACTGGAATCTTCTCTCCCGTTAGATCTCAGCTCTGAGTCACACACAGAAGTTTGAGGCTTTTCTGGAAGAACAGGACAGGAGAGATCTGAGGCCGATGTCTCCATGTACAGGGTTTCCCCTCGGGATAAGAGGCTTTTCTATCCCTTTCCCCCAATTAGAGGGGACACCTGTGGATATCGGGGTCTTTACCGGCTGCAGTCCTGGGGGGATTTACTCGGTAACGTGGACGTTGGACAAACGTCACCATCAATTCCCATCAGAGTGAAGGAACATCGCTCCTCTATTCAGCTCTATGGATCCCGGATGAAATCCACTGCGGCCCCTGCAAGAAAAGAGCGAAGTCTGGTGAGACCCCCGAGGCCGGAGATTTCTACAGCTGCTCTGTGCGCACAGGACCTGTGATGAGGTCACAGGAGGGGAGGAGTCAGGGGGTCACATGATCAGGGGCCTCAGTGTGTGCAGGACTCTGCTGTGCTGGTTGTCATGGTGCTGGATGAGGGGAAGTTTCTGTGTGGGGTCAGGAGGGGTTTACAGGGTGGATGTAGCAGAGCCGTGTGTACGAGGTGTACGGAGCGGAGCCGTGTGTGTACGAGGTGTACGGAGCTGAGCCGTGTGTGTACGAGGTGTACGGAGCGGAGCCGTGTGTGTACGAGGTGTACGGAGCGGAGCCGTGTGTGTACGAGGTGTACGGAGCGGAGCCGCGTGTGTACGAGGTGTACGGAGCAGAGCCGCGTGTGTACGAGGTGTACGGAGCGGAGCCGTGTGTGTACGAGGTGTACGGAGCGGAGCCGTGTGTGTACGAGGTGTACGGAGCGGAGCCGCGTGTGTACGAGGTGTACGGAGTGGAGCCGTGTGTGTACGAGGTGTACGGAGTGGAGCCGTGTGTGTACGAGCTGTACGGAGCGGAGCCGTGTGTGTACGAGGTGTACGGAGCAGAGCCGTGTGTGTACAAGGTGTATGGAGCGGAGCCATGTTTGTGTGGACCCCTCTGTGTTCTCTGTATACCCCCAGCTTCGGTCGCAGACCCTTCAGTGTGCCCTGTATGCACCCATATTCCCCCATCTTTGGGCGCAGACCCCTGTGTTCAGTGTATACACCTGTATACCCCCAGCTTCAGTCTCAGAGCCCTGTGTTTATGCTGTATACACCCGTATACCCCCAGCTTTGGTTGCAAACCCCTCTGTGTACGCTGTATACACCTGTATACCCCCAGGTTTGGTCGCAGACACCTCTGTGTACGCTGTATACACCCGTATACCCCCAGCTTCGGTTGCAGACCCCTGTGTACACTATATACACCCGTATACTCCCAGCTTTGGTTGCAGACCCCTGTGTACACTGTATACACCCGTATACCCCCAGCTTCAGTCTCAGAGCCCTGTGTTTATGCTGTATACACCCGTATACCCCCAGCTTTGGTTGCAAACCCCTCTGTGTACGCTGTATACACCGTACACCCCCAGATTCGGCCACAGCCCCCTGTGTTCACTGTATGCACCCGTATATATCCCCAGTTTTGGTTGCAGACCCCTGTGTACACTATATACACCCGTATACTCCCAGCTTTGGTTGCAGACCCCTGTGTACACTGTATACACCCGTATACCCCCAGCTTCAGTCTCAGAGCCCTGTGTTTATGCTGTATACACCCGTATACCCCCAGCTTTGGTTGCAAACCCCTCTGTGTACGCTGTATACACCGTACACCCCCAGATTCGGCCACAGCCCCCTGTGTTCACTGTATGCACCTGTATATATCCCCAGTTTTGGTCGCAGACCCCTGTGTATGCTGTATACACCCGTATACCCCCAGGTTCGGTCGCAGACCCCTGTGTACGCTGTATACACCCATATACCCCCAGCTTCCGTCATAGATCCCTCTGTGTATGCTGTATACACCCGTATATCCCCAGCTTCGGTAACAGACCCCTGTGTACGTTATATACACCTGTATACCCCCAGCTTTGGTCACAGACCCCCCTGTGTATGCTGTATACACCCGTATACCCCCAGCTTCAGTCATAGACCCTTCTGTGTATGCTGTATACACCCGTATATCCCCAGCTTCGGTCGCAGACCCCTCTGTGTACGCTGCATACACCGTATACCCCCAGATTCGGTCACAGCCCCCTGTGTTCACTGTATACACCCGTATACCCCCAGGTTCGGTCGCAGATCCCTGTGTACGCTGTATACACCTGTATTCCCCCAGCTTTGGTCACAGACCCCCCTGTGTACGCTGTATACACCAGTATACCCCCAGCTTCAGTCATAGACCATGATCAGCTCTACCCTCGCCTACTGTATTATCACCCATCCCTTGTAGATTGTGAGCCTTCGCGGGCAGGGTCCTCTCTCCTCCTGTACCAGTTATGACTTGTATTGTTTAACATTATTGTACTTGTTTTTATTATGTACACCCCTCCTTACATGTAAAGCTCCATGGAATAAATAGTGCTATAACAATAAATAATAATAATAGACCCCTCTGTGTATGCTGTATACACCCGTATACCCCCAGCTTCGGTCACAGATCCCTGTGTACTCTGTATACACCTGTATACCCCCAGCTTTGGTCGCAGACCCCTCTGTGTATGCTGTATACACCCGTATACCCCCAGCTTCGGTCACAGACCCCTCTGTGTATGCTGTATACACCCGTATACCCCCAGCTTCGGTCACAGACCCTGCATCTCTCACACTGTAGAACTGACGCCGGACACACACGGTAAAACTGCAGTCGTCGGTCTCTCATCTCTCGCACTTATACTGATAACATAAGATGGAGTCAGCCGAACCCTCCTACAAAACGTGAGAACAAAGTCATAGAATCATAGAACCATAGAATCGTAGAGTTGGAAGGGACCTCCTGGGCCATCTGGTCCAACCCCCTGCTCAAAGCAGGATTCGCTAAATCATCCCAGTCAGATGTCTGTCCAGCCTCTGTTTGAAGACTTCCATTGAAGGAGAACTCACCACTTCTCGTGGCAGCTTGTTCCACTCATTGATCACTCTAACTGTCAAAAAGTTTTTTCTAATATCTAATCTGTGTCTCCTCCCATTCAGTTTCATCCCATTGCTTCTAGTCTTTCCTTGTGCAAATGAGAATAAAGTTGATCCTTCTACAATGTGACAGCCCTTTAGATATTTGTAGACAGCTATTAAGTCTCCTCTCAGTCTTCTCTTTTGCAAACTAAACATTCCCAAATCCTGCAACCTTTCCTCATAAGACAGGGTTTGCAGACCGGTCACCATTCTGGTTGCTCTTTTCTGAACTTGCTCCAGTTTGTTGATGTCTTTTTTAAAATGTGGTGCCCAAAACTGGACACAATATTCCAGATGAGGTCTGACCAAAGAGGAGTAGAGGGAAATAATGACTTCACGTGATCTAGACTGTATGCTTCTGTTAATACATCCTAGAATTGCATTTGCCTTTTTTGCTGCTGCATAACACTGTTGACTCATATTCAGTCTGTGATCTATTAGTATGCCTAAGTCTTTTTCACATGTACTGTTGCTTAGCCCTATTCCTCCCATTCTGTATATGCTTTTTTCATTTTTATTGCCCAGATGTAGTACTTTGCATTTTTCCCTGTTAAAAACCATTCTGTTTGTTGCTGCCCACTTCTCCAGTTTATTTATATCTTTTTGAATCCTCTCTCTCTCTTCTCTAGTATTAGCTATCCCTCCTAGCTACAGGACTGTGTGAGAAAGGGATTTATTCTACAAGAAAAGCTGGGGCCACAAATGAGAATAACATTTTTAACAGGGAAAAATGCAAAGTACTACATCTGGGCAATAAAAATGAAAAAAGCATATACAGAATGGGAGGAATAGGGCTAAGCAACAGCACATGTGAAAAAGACTTGGGTATACTAATAGATCACAGACTGAATATGAGTCAACAGTGTGATGCAGCAGCAAAAAAGGCAAATGCAATTCTAGGATGTATTAACAGAAGCATACAGTCTAGATCACGTGAAGTCATTATTTCCCTCTATTCCTCTTTGGTCAGACCTCATCTGGAATATTGTGTCCAGTTTTGGGCACCACATTTTAAAAAAGACATCAACAAACTGGAGCAAGTTCAGAAAAGAGCGACCAGAATGGTGACCGGTCTGCAAACCCTGTCTTATGAGGAAAGGTTGCAGGATTTGGGAATGTTTAGTTTGCAAAAGAGAAGACTGAGAGGAGACTTAATAGCTGTCTACAAATATCTAAAGGGCTGTCACATTGTAGAAGGATCAACTTTATTCTCATTTGCACAAGGAAAGACTAGAAGCAATGGGATGAAACTGAATGGGAGGAGACACTGATTAGATATTAGAAAAAACTTTTTGACAGAGTGATCAATGAGTGGAACAGGCTGCCACGAGAAGTGGTGAGTTCTCCTTCAATGGTAGTCTTCAAACAGAGGCTGGACAGACATCTGACTGGGATGATTTAGCGAATCCTGCTTTGAGCAGGGGGTTGGACCAGGAGGTCCCTTCCAACTCTACGATTCTATGATTCTAATGTTGTTCATCTTCTCTTTCACCATAGATATTGACAGTGAGGGCGACTTCCACTTTGCCGCAATGTGGATTTTAGTGGCCATACATAAGTAGTTTACTAGCTTCTGAAAGCTTTCTGGAAGCCGAGAAGGCCTGGTTCCCAGTAAAAGGGTAGAAGGTTCCAGAACAACCGGTCCACCATACATCTGTGCTATCAGACGCTTCACCTTCTCCCAAAGCCCAGAAACCACCGTACAAGACCATCAAATATGTCTCATGTCACCAGATATTCCACAGCCCCTAAAACAGTCTCCTGAGATTTTAGGAAAAATGCTGTGAATTTTTTCCTGTACATAATAGACTCTGTGCAATAGTTTTGAGGAGGTCTCCACAAGGGAAGTCTGGTGACTACCTCATGATAGGGTGTCATAGCTACGATACCATTCATCAATTGACTGTTCAAACCCCAGATCCTCCTCCCACTGTAACATATACTTCAATTTTTTTATCATTTTGTGGAGAATTTATAGCATAGTAGATGAGTGAGCAGAGACGTAGCTAGGGTTTTGGTTCAGGGGGGGCAAAACTTCTGAGTGAGCCCCCAACCAGGTAACCTTGATTACAACTCGGTGACGCCCAGTAATAGTGGAGGAGAACCTCAGCAGAGGACGGCGCTGTTGCTGAATATAATTTCTAAATAAAGACCAATATTGATATTACCGCCATATAGTGAGTGGTAGATACCTGTCCTACACAACATACCGTATAAGAGATCACAGCACAGTTACAGATGGTGACTTACAGCTGACGTTCTTTCTGATGGAATCGTTCACTTTTCCATCTGGCCCAGACCAACATGACAACTTCTTCCAGCCAGGACTCGTCTGCAGAGATTACAACAAAGATACATTTCATGTCTCATATTTTCAGCACTGTCACCAATGGGACTACTCCCTACCTGCACAAACTCCTTACCCTGCTGATACCCCAATGCTGAGCCGCTGCTGCTGTATGTGTCCCTTTAACTGTACCTGCTGTGTGGTTCTCTGTGCTCTCTAAATTCTAAAGCAACTCTCGGAAACAGTGCCCATATTTTGTCCCCTAGAAAGTAATAGCGCCATTTGTGCCCCTTTGACAGTCAGAGTTACCTGAGTTCCCTATAACAATAAGTGCCCACTTTACATTTAATAATGTCATGAGTCTCCTACTGTACAGCTCCCCTATACACTGTATGATGCTCCCCTATACACTGTATGATGCTCCCCTATACACTGTATGATGCTCCCCTATACACTGTATGATGCTCCCCTATACACAGTATGATGCTCCCCTATACACTGTATGATGCTCCCCTATACACTGTATGATGCTCCCTTATACACAGTATGATGCTCCCCTATACACTGTATGATGCTCCCCTATACACTGTATGATGCTCCCTTATACACAGTATGATGCTCCCCTATACACTGTATGATGCTCCCCTATACACTGTATGATGCTCCCCTATACACAGTATGATGCTCCCCTATACACAGTATGATGCTCCCCTACACACTGTATGATGCTCCCCTATACACTGTATGATGCTCCCCTATACACTGTATGATGCTCCCCTATACACTGTATGATGCTCCCCTATACACAGTATGATGCTCCCCTATACACTGTATGATGCTCCCCTATACACTGTATGATGCTCCCCTATACACAGTATGATGCTCCCCTATACACAGTATGATGCTCCCCTACACACTGTATGATGCTCCCCTATACACAGTATGATGCTCCCCTATACACTGTATGATGCTCTCCTATACACAGTATGATGCTCCCCTATACGCTGTATGATGCTCCCCTATACACAGTATGATGCTCCCCTATACACTGTATGATGCTCCCCTATACACTGTATGATGCTCCCCTATACACAGTATGATGCTCCCCTATACACAGTATGATGCTCCCCTATACACTGTATGATGCTCCCCTATACACTGTATGATGCTCCCCTATACACTGTATGATGCTCCCCTATACACTGTATGATGCTCCCCTATACACAGTATGATGCTCCCCTATACACTGTATGATGCTCCCCTATACACAGTATGATGCTCCCCTATACACTGTATGATGCTCCCCTATACACTGTATGATGCTCCCCTATACACTGTATGATGCTCCCCTATACACTGTATGATGCTCCCCTATACACTGTATGATGCTCCCAAATACACTGTATGATGCTCCCCTATACACAGTATGATGCTCCCCTATACACAGTATGATGCTCCCCTATACACTGTATGATGCTCCCCTATACACAGTATGATGCTCCCCTATACACTGTATGATGCTCCCCTATACACAGTATGATGCTCCCCTATACACTGTATGATGCTCCCCTATACACAGTATGATGCTCCCCTACACACTGTATGATGCTCCCCTATACACAGTATGATGCTCCCCTATACACTGTATGATGCTCCCCTATACACAGTATGATGCTCCCCTATACACAGTATGATGCTCCCCTATACGCTGTATGATGCTCCCCTATACACAGTATGATGCTCCCCTATACACTGTATGATGCTCCCCTATACACTGTATGATGCTCCCCTATACACTGTATAATGCTCCCCTATACACAGTATGATGCTCCCCTATACACAGTATGATGCTCCCCTATACACTGTATGATGCTCCCCTATACACAGTATGATGCTCCCCTATACACAGTATGATGCTCCCCTATACACTGTATGATGCTCCCCTATACACAGTATGATGCTCCCCTATACACTGTATGATGCTCCCCTATACACAGTATGATGCTCCCCTATACACTGTATGATGCTCCCCTATACACTGTATGATGCTCCCCTATACACAGTATGATGCTCCCCTATACACTGCATGATGCTCCCCTATACACTGTATGATGCTCCCCTATACACTGCATGATGCTCCCCTATACACAGTATGATGCTCCCCTATACACAGTATGATGCTCCCCTATACACTGTATGATGCTCCCCTATACACTGTATGATGCTCCCCTATACACAGTATGATGCTCCCCTATACACTGTATGATGCTCCCCTATACACTGCATGATGCTCCCCCATACACTGCATGATGCTCCCCTATACACAGTATGATGCTCCCCTATACACAGTATGATGCTCCCCTATACACTGTATGATGCTCCCCTATACACTGTATGATGCTCCCCTATACACAGTATGATGCTCCCCTATACACTGTATGATGCTCCCATATACACAATATGATGCTCCCCTATACACTGTATGATGCTCCCCTATACACTGTATGATGCTCCCCTATACACAGTATGATGCTCCCCTATACACTGTATGATGCTCCCCTATACACAATATGATGCTCCCCTATACACTGTATGATGCTCCCCTATACACAGTATGATGCTCCCCTATACACTGTATGATGCTCCCCTATACACAGTATGATTCTCCCCTATACACTGTATGATGCTCCCCTATACACTGTATGATGCTCCCCTATATACTGTATGATGCTCTCCTATACACAGTATGATGCTCCCCTATACACTGTATGATGCTCCCATATACACTGTATGATGCTCCCTATACACTGTATGATGCTCCCCTATACACTGTATGATGCTCCCCTATACACAGTATGATGCTCCCCTATACACAGTATGATGCTCCCCTATACACAGTATGATGCTCCCCTATACACTGTATGATGCTCCCCTATACACAGTATGATGCTCCCCTATACACAGTATGATGCTCCCCTATACACTGTATGATGCTCCCCTATACACAGTATGATGCTCCCCTATACACTGTATGATGCTCCCCTATACACAGTATGATGCTCCCCTATACACTGTATGATGCTCCCCTATACACAGTATGATGCTCCCCTACACACTGTATGATGCTCCCCTATACACAGTATGATGCTCCCCTATACACTGTATGATGCTCCCCTATACACAGTATGATGCTCCCCTACACACTGTATGATGCTCTCCTATACACAGTATGATGCTCCCCTATACGCTGTATGATGCTCCCCTATACACAGTATGATGCTCCCCTATACACTGTATGATGCTCCCCTATACACTGTATGATGCTCCCCTATACACTGTATGATGCTCCCCTATACACAGTATGATGCTCCCCTATACACAGTATGATGCTCCCCTATACACTGTATGATGCTCCCCTATACACAGTATGATGCTCCCCTATACACAGTATGATGCTCCCCTATACACTGTATGATGCTCCCCTATACACAGTATGATGCTCCCCTATACACTGTATGATGCTCCCCTATACACAGTATGATGCTCCCCTATACACTGTATGATGCTCCCCTATACACTGTATGATGCTCCCCTATACACAGTATGATGCTCCCCTATACACTGCATGATGCTCCCCTATACACTGCATGATGCTCCCCTATACACAGTATGATGCTCCCCTATACACAGTATGATGCTCCCCTATACACTGTATGATGCTCCCCTATACACTGTATGATGCTCCCCTATACACAGTATGATGCTCCCCTATACACTGTATGATGCTCCCCTATACACTGTATGATGCTCCCCTATACACAGTATGATGCTCCCCTATACACTGTATGATGCTCCCATATACACAATATGATGCTCCCCTATACACTGTATGATGCTCCCCTATACACTGTATGATGCTCCCCTATACACAGTATGATGCTCCCCTATACACTGTATGATGCTCCCCTATACACAATATGATGCTCCCCTATACACTGTATGATGCTCCCCTATACACTGTATGATGCTCCCCTATACACAGTATGATTCTCCCCTATACACTGTATGATGCTCCCCTATACACTGTATGATGCTCCCCTATATACTGTATGATGCTCTCCTATACACAGTATGATGCTCCCCTATACACTGTATGATGCTCCCCTATACACTGTATGATGCTCCCCTATACACTGTATGATGCTCCCCTATACACAGTATGATGCTCCCCTATACACTGTATGATGCTCCCCTATACACTGTATGATGCTCCCCTATACACTGTATGATGCTCTCCTATACACAGCATGATGCTCCCCTATACACTGTATGATGCTCCCCTATACACTGTATGATGCTCCCCTATACACTGCATGATGCTCCCCTATACATTGCATGATGCTCCCCTATACACAGTATGATGCTCCCCTATACACTGTATGATGCTCCCCTATACACTGTATGATGCTCCCCTATACACAGTATGATGCTCCCCTATACACAGTATGATGCTCCCCTATACACTGTATGATGCTCCCCTATACACTGTATGATGCTCTCCTATACACAGTATGATGCTCCCCTATACACAGTATGATGCTCCCCTATACACAGTATGATGCTCCCCTATACACAGTATGATGCTCCCCTATACACTGTATGATGCTCCCCTATACACAGTATGATGCTCCCCTATACACTGTATGATGCTCCCCTATACACTGTATGATGCTCCCCTATACACTGTATGATGCTCCCCTATACACAGTATGATGCTCCCCTATACACAGTATGATGCTCCCCTATACACAGTATGATGCTCCCCTATACACTGTATGATGCTCCCCTATACACAGTATGATGCTCCCCTATACACTGTATGATGCTCCCCTATACACTGTATGATGCTCCCCTATACACAGTATGATGCTCCCCTATACACTGTATGATGCTCCCCTATACACTGTATGATGCTCCCCTATACACTGTATGATGCTCTCTTATACACAGTCTAATCCCCCCTCACTGTATATATACTGACCGCTTAGTATTCCCCAAATTGTTTGATAGCTCCAACACTGTAATTTCCACACTGTATGATGGCCCGCTAGATAGCCTCCATATAGTATAATGTGCCAGACAAGTCTCACTATAGTCCTCAATATAGTATAATGCACTCCCCATAGGCAGACCCTATAGAATAATGCAGCCCTTTATATAATGCACCCCATAGCCAGCCTCATAAAAAATAAATCCAAAACTCACCTTTCCTCCTGGTTTCTTCCCTACTGCGAGCTCCCGCACATCTCCGGACTGTAGGCTCCGAGCAGTGACGTCATCGTGACCCCCTGTCAGTGTTGGCGTTAGTGACATCAGAAGCTGATGAGAGGGGGATGATGGGAGAGGGAGCGTAATGCTCCTTCTCTCATCAATGTAGTCAGCTGAAATGGCCTCCAGCCAACACAGTTGATTTTGCAATGACAGGTGGGGACCCACTGCGCCTGCTCAGGGCCCTAGCGCCTGCTCAGGGGCCTCATAGTGGCCAGGTGGCAGAGCAGGGAGATCGATTCTGCCTGATCTGCCGCAGAATGCAACACTATCGGCGTGCTGTGGGTGGGTCCCCTCAGAGTGCTGGTCCCGGGGTGACCTCCCTCCCCCCTGTAGCTCACCACATTGTAGGATTCACTCCAACAATAAGTTACCTGCATTACTGATACTAATATACAGTTGTGGCCAAAAGTATTGACACCCCTGCAATTCTGTCAGATAATACTCAGTTTCTTCCTGAAAATGATTGCAAACACAAATTCACTGTTATTATTATCTTCATTTAATTTGTTTTAAATGAAAAAACACAAAAAGAATTGTCCTAAAGCCAAATTGGATATAATTCCACACCAAACATAAAAAAGAGGGTGGACAAAAGTATTGGCACTGTTGGAAAAATCATGTGATGCTTCTCTAATTTGTGTAATTAACAGCACCTGTAACTTACCTGTGGCACCTAACAGGTGTTGGCAATAACTAAATCACACTTGCAGCCAGCTGACATGGATTAAAGTTGACTCAACCTCTGTCCTGTGTCCTTGTGTGTACCACATTGAGCATGGAGAAAAGAAAGAAGACCAAAGGACTGTCTGAGGACTTAAGAAACCAAATTGTGAGGAAGCATGAGCAATCTCAAGGCTACAAGTCCATCTCCAAAGACCTGAATGTTCCTGTGTCTACCGTGCACAGTGTCATCAAGAAGTGTAAAGCCCATGGCACTGTGGCTAACCTCCCTAGATGTGGACGGAAAAGAAAAATTGACAAGAGATTTCAACGCAAGATTGTGCGGATGTTGGATAAAGAACCTCAACTAACATCCAAACAAGTTCAAGCTGCCCTGCAGTCCGGGGGTACAACAGTGTCAACCCGTACTATCCGTCAGCGTCTGAATGAAAAGGGACTGTATGGTAGGATACCCAGGAAGACCCCACTTCTTACCCCGAGACATAAAAAAGCCAGGCTGGAGTTTGCCAAAACTTATCTGAAAAAGCCTAAAACATTTTGGAAGAATGTTCTCTGGTCAGATGAGACAAAAGTAGAGCTTTTAGGGCAAAGGCATCAACATAGAGTTTACAGGAGAAAAGAAGAGGCATTCAAAGAAAAAAACACGGTCCCTACAGTCAAACATGGCGGAGGTTCCCTGATGTTTTGGGGTTGCTTTGCTGCCTCTGGCACTGGACTGCTTGACCGTGTGCATGGCATTATGAAGTCTGAAGACTACCAACAAATTTTGCAGCATAATGTAGGGCCCAGTGTGAGAAAGCTGGGTCTCCCTCAGAGGTCATGGGTCTTCCAGCAGGACAATGACCCAAAACACACTTCAAAAAGCACTAGAAAATGGTTTGAGAGAAAGCACTGGAGACTTCTAAGGTGGCCAGCAATGAGTCCAGACCTGAATCCCATAGAACACCTGTGGAGAGATCTAAAAATGGCAGTTTGGAGAAGGCACCCTTCTAATATCAGGGACCTGGAGCAGTTTGCCAAAGAAGAATGGTCTAAAATTCCAGTAGAGCATTGTAAGAAACTCATTCATGGTTGGTAGCAGTTATTTTGGCTAAAGGTTGTGCAACCAAGTATTAGGCTGAGGGTGCCAATACTTTTGTGTGGCCCATTTTTGGAGTTTTGTGTGAAATGATCAATGTTTTACTTTTTGCTTCATTCTCTTTTGTGTTTTTTTCATTTAAGACAAATTAAAGGAAGATGATACCAAAGAATTTGTGATTGCAATCATTTTCAGGAAGAAACTGAGTATTATCTGACAGAATTGCAGGGGTGTCAATACTTTTGGCCACAACTGTATCACACTAGTAACATGTCCATGCCGCTAACAATCGCTGTATAGAAAAACACTATTCCACAGCTATTTGTCATCAAGCACTAACTGCTGCTGTGGCACTACAAGTGCCAGACTTCACTTCCCAGTAGGAGCAGCAAACACTAGTTAGGGTGTGTGCACAAGTTGCGGATTCTGCTGCGGATCTGCAGTGGATTTGGTCCTGTGGATCTGCAGCAGTTTCTGCTGCGTTGTACAGTACAGTCTATGAGAAATGAAGAACACAGTGCACACGCTGAGGATTTCCTGCGGATTTAAATCTGCAGCATGTCAATTCTTTGTGCGGAATCCGCAGCGTTTTGACACCTGCTCCATTATAGGAATCCGCAGGTGTAAAAACGCAGGGGAAATCCGCACAAAATCTGCACTAAATCCGCAGGTAGAACGCCGGTCATTTAACCTGTGGATTTACCTGTGGATTTGGCCAAATCCGCGCGGAAAAATCCGCAGAGTAATCCACAACGTGTGCACATCCCCTAATCCTCCAGGACTCGCTGTCAGCCTGGTAACGGGTAGGTTAATAATTACACGCCAGCACAAACAGCGAGATAAGGTGATACACTGGTTTAACCCTCCCTCTGCCAGGGAGGATGCGCCGCTCTCTCTGCACAGCTCAATGCCTGCAGCCAGCAGTGCGATCTCTAGTTTGCACTTTTCCTGGTTTTCTCTCAGTCCCAAAGTGCAGTAAATTCCCAGGCCAAGACAAAGCATCGCCATATAGCGCATCAGTGACCGCTGCAAAGTGCCTGAAAACTGTGTAACACGTAAGGAGAGCATCATGTAATGAATATTACACCCCAATAGCAGTAAGTTGTATGTATATATCCAAAGCAACAGATTAGACACTTCAAATAGCAATTAACATAGATACTCATCAATCCCCATGCTGTGTGCAGTGTCCACCGGTCCTGGAGCAGCGGCTCCTCAGCTGTCAGGCTCCTCTCAGTCAGAAGCAATCAAGTGCAGAGCAGACAGTGAACTCGGCTCACAGGCAGAGGCAGAGCCCCCTGCGTCCAGGCTGCTGCTGGAGCTGATGACTTCTCTGCAGCAGGGAGCTTTCAAGGAGAGCGCGCTCAGCCAGGATTGGGTGAGTCACCTCCCCTCCCCCTCTCCTCTGCAGAAGAATGGTCACATGACTCACTCCCTGCTGCAGCATGGAATTGTATCGGCGCGATCTGCACACCGATATAGTTACATAGCATAGCTCGGGTGGGCCCCATCAGAGCGCGAGGCCCGGGGCCACCGCCCCCTCTGCCCGGTAGCTACACTACTGTCAATGAGAGATCGTTCCCCTGCCCAAAGGGTCATTTAGACATTAATTTTCAAAACTGGTTGCCCTGAGAGTAGTACCGCTCGGGAGGATCTGCTTTGCAAAGTGGAAGATCTGGTTCAGTCGCATTACCTCCCTAACTGGAGGTTCAAATGTTTGAACAAATTCCTGTCTGTCAAGTAAGATATTAAATGGGGAACACAAATGTTGAAGTATATGAATACCTTTCATTATCCACCAAGAAAACATTTGTGGCTCAAGGCCTGGAGGGAACATGGGGTTTTGTAATATAGCTGTCAGGGGAGAAGGGCTTGATTGTAAGTTATATTTAAACCGGACTTTCCTCCAAAGAAGCAACGAGTGGACTGTAAAAGGAGCCACATTCATTAACCCCCGTGGAAGTCAGTCTGTGGTCCACATTAGGCCTGATAAAGAGAATGGTTTGGAGAGAAATGATTCCAGAATAACCCATCTCGGACTATTGGGATATGAACATGCACTTATTAATGGAGCAATCTGTGCCGACTTGTAATAAAGTGTAAAATTAGGGAGGGATAAACCCCCTTCTTTTCTGTGACGGAACATAAGTTTTTGCACAATTCTGGGTTGTTTTCCTAGCCAGAGAAACTTAGACATCATAGAGTGTAAATGAGGGAACGTTCTGGCTGGTACCATAATTGGGAGGGACCTAAATAGATATAAGAAGCGAGGCAGTGACACCATTTTTAATGCATGTATTCTGCCGAGCCAGGATAACTTTGAGGAAGCCCATCTATCCAGGTCCCTCTGGAAGTTTTGGATCAGTGGAGTGTAATTCCACCTAAACAGAGGTGACCTGTTGGCTGTTAAGTTGATACCCAGATATGTTAGATAATGTTCTTTGTCTATAAACCCAAAATGGGAGGCTATATTAGTTTGCTCTTAGGAAAATGTACAAATAATGCTTCGGGTTTATCAATGTTAATCTTCAACCCTGAGATCTTCTCAAATTCGTGAAGGAGGGAAAACACGTGAGGGAGTGTAGTGTGGGGACTTATTAATGTTAGCAGGAGATCATCCGCAAAGAGGCTGACTTTATATTGGTCTCCCATATTCTCAGGGCCCAGGATATTCTGATCTCTCCTTATTGCTTCCACAATGGGTTCCATTACAAGTGCAAAAAGATCCGGAGATAGAGGACAGCCCTGCCTGGTACCCTCTGAATATTAATTGGAGGGGGATGTGGTGATGGGAGTTTTACATAAGCGATAGGGCTGTCATATAACAATTGGAGGCACTTTATAAGTTTAGGGGAGAATCCGACTTCCGATAGAACCGTAAAGAGATACGTCCAGGACACCGAATCGAAAGCCCTCTCAGTATCTAATGCAAGCAGGAGAAGTCGCTTTCGCCGTAGGTTAGTTGTATGAGTAATATTTAACGCTCTCCTAATATTATCTGGGGCCTGTCGCGCTGGTATAAAACCAACCTGACCCCGATGGATGAGGTGAGGGAGGATTTTATTGATCCTGTTAGTCACAATGGAGGTAAAGATTTTGAAGTCAATGTATAAGAGGGATATAGGTCTATAATTTGTTGTGAGATGATTAGTGTTGAGCTTTCCGATACCGCAAGTATCGGGTATCGGCCGATATTTGCCGTATCGGAATTCCGATACCGAGTACCGATACTTTTTTCGTATCGGATACCGGAATCGGAAGTCCAAAATGCAATGAGCCACTTTTGTGGCTCTGATTGGCTGCCGAAATGACGTCATCATGATGCGCTGTCTGTGCGCATCATGATGCGCCGTCAGTTCGGGCCTTCGGGGGGGCTGTGCCGACTGTCCGGGGGTCTGTACCGGCCTGCCGGTGGTCTGTGCAGGCTCCGGTGGTCTGTGCCGGCCTGCCGGGGGGCTGTGCCGGCCTGCCAGGGGGCTGTGCCGGCCTGCCGGTGGTCTGTGCAGGCTCCGGTGGTCTGTGCCGGCCTGCCGGGGGGGCTGTGCCGGCCTGCCGGGGGGGCTGTGCCGGCCTGCCGGTGGTCTGTGCAGGCTCCGGGGGTCTGTGCAGGCATCGTCCGATGGGACTACAAGTTCCATCGGGCGATGCCTGCTACCATGACAGTGATTGACACATTGGCCAATGATGGGACAGTAGTAGTCCCATCATCCGGCTAATTTGTTGAATGTAAAAAAAAAAAAAAAATTTACATGCTACATACATGCTACATACATGCTACATACATACAACATGCATACTACATATATACTACATGTAACATACATACTACATACATGCTACATACATACTACATACATAATACATATATACTACATGCAACATACATACAACATATATACTACATGCATGCAACATGCATACTACATATATACTATATATACTACATGTAACATACATACTACATATATACTACATGCATACTACATACATACTACATACATGCTACATACATACTACATGTATACTACATACATACTACATACATGCTACATACATACTACATACATACACTACATGCATGCAACATACATACTACATATATACCACATGCATGCAACATACATATATACTACATACAATACATACATATAGACATACAGTACATATAACATAGAGTACATACTCACCGTCACTTGTCACTTTGATCCCCGAAGCCATTGTCGCCTGAGGAATAAATATCAAAATAAAAAAACACCAATATACTTACCCCGATCCGCAGAAGTCCACGAGGGTCCCACGTCCATCTTGCGTGGAGAACAGCAGCATCAGCTGATGCTACCGTTCTCTACCAGCTCCAGGAATACAATGACGGAAGGTAGGTATCCTTCCGCACTGTATTCCTCCACCACTGTAAAAAAAAAGTCTCTAGTCTCACTTTATGCCATTGCTGCGTGGGAATTTCCCACGCAGCAATGGCATAAAGTGAGACTAGGGACTTTTTTTTTTTTTAAAGTGGTATTTTGATATTTATTCCTCAGGCGACAATGGCTTCGGGGATCAAAGTGACAAGTGACGGTGAGTATGTACTCTATGTTATATGTACTGTATGTCTATATGTATGTATTGTATGTAGTATATATGTATGTTGCATGCATGTAGTATATATGTAGTATGCATGTTGCATGCATGTGTATATATGTATTATGTATGTTGCATGCATGTAGTGTATGTATGTAGTATGTATGTAGCGTGTATGTAGTATGCATGTAGTATATATGTAGTATGTATGTTACATGTAGTATATATAGTATATATATAGTATGCATGTTACATGCATGTAGTATATATGTTGTATGTATGTAGTATGTATGTAGCATGTATGTAGTATGTAGCATGCATGTAGTATGTAGCATGTATGTAGTATGTATGTTACATGTAGTATATATGTAGTATGCATGTTGTATGTATGTAGCATGTATGTAGCATGTAAATTTTTTTTTTTTTTACATTCAACACATTAGCCGGATGATGGGACTACTACTGTCCCATCATTGGCTAATGTGTCAATCACTGTCATGGTAGCAGGCATCGCCCGATGGGACTTGTAGTCCCATCGGACGATGCCTGCACAGACTACCGGAGCCTGCACAGACCACCGGCAGGCCGGCACAGCCCCCCGGCAGGCCGGCACAGCCCCCCGGAGCCTGCACAGACCACCAGCAGGCCGGCACAGTCCCCCGGAGCCTGCACAGACCACCGGCAGGCCGGCACAGCCCCCCGGCAGGCCGGCACAGACCACCGGAGCCTGCACAGACCACCGGAGCCTGCACAGACCCCCCGGCAGGCTGGCACAGCCCCCCGGCAGGCCGGCACAGCCCCCCGGAGCCTGCACAGACCCCCCCGGCAGGCTGGCACAGCCCCCCGAAAGGCCCGTTCAGACCCCAGAGAGGCTGTACAAGGCAAAAATAGGGTTTTTCTTATTCCGATACCGGAAGTCCCATAGACTTGAATGGGACTTCTGGTATCGGAATCGGAGATACCCGATATTTTTTTTAGATCGGCCGATACCATCCGATCCGATACTTTTAAGTATCGGACGGTATCGCACAACACTAGAGATGATCTTTCTTAGGATTAGGGATTACGGTTACATGCGCCACGTAGAACTCAGGGGGCAGCTGTGCGCCATTTAGTAGTGAATTACAGAGGTTTTTATATGTGGTGTCAGCACATCGCTGCATTTTTTATAATATATTGCTGTAAGACCATCCGGCCCCGGGGCCTTTCCTCTTTTTAGTTTTTTGAGTGATGAAACTATTTCCTCCTCAGAGATGTGTAAATGGAGTTGTTGTGCCGCGGACTCAGTCAGGTTAGGTAGATGTAGTGTGTGAAGGAATGACTCCAGTAGTGAGGGGGGGTGATTGTGGGGGGAATACAAACTCTGGGAGTATTCATTATAAGTGCTATACATGACATCGGGGTGGGCTGAGATCTGACCCTTAGGGTCTTTTATAGAGGAGATTATATGCAGTGACTCTCTCATTCTGAGCTTACGAGCGGCATCTTATTAGGCTTATTGGCATGGTGATAAAACGCGGCTTTACTCCAAGTTAGCGCCTCTCCGTTCTGGTGGTGAGAATGGCGTCTAATTGTCATTTCATATCTTGTATTTGTGTAGATAAGTATAGGGGTGAAGAGCGCTGATTGGCCAATTCTGACTTCTGCAGTTTCTCCTCCAGTCTGGGCTGTAATTCAGACCTTTCTCCTTCCTGTTGGCCGATAACTTATCACAGAACCGGGAATAGATTTTCTGTGCGCGAGTCACATTGCTCCAAGTGAGGCCTCCTCCGCTGTGTGAGTTTAGGGGAAATTTGTTATATCTTCTCTTATAGCGGTTACATTAGAGATTTGGGCATTTTAGCTCCTGGTGTGGAGTCGATAGCACAATCATATGCCGCCATATAGTAGACGGCCGGTAACCGGTGATAATTCCCTCATGTGTGGGGTCTATTTCCCTCCAGAGAAATCACACGTTACATTCCACACATAACACTGTGTAGAGAAGGCGGCGCGGGGTAATTGTGCCAGTAGTGAGGGGCGAATAATGGCGGGAATGTCACTGACTGAGGAGAAGGCTCCATGGAGGTCTGCACTCCGGAGATCATGTGACCCCTGACTCCTCCCCTCCTGTGACCTCATCACAGGTCCTGTGCACAGAGCAGCCATATATGTGGAGTGCGGCTCTGCAGGTTAGTGATGGGCAGTCCGGCTCTTCTGGCTCCTTTCCCCACTTTTCTCCCTCCTGTCCCTTCACTATAAAGCCTGGGCCTCATTATACAGCTGTACAGGGGTCTAGTGAAGGCTTTTTAGCCCTTTCCTCAGTCTGTAGCTCCTGGGCACAGGCCCTCACTCCTGTCCCTTCACTATAAAGCCTGGGCCTCATTATACAGCTGTACAGGGGTCTAGTGAAGGCTTTTTAGCCCTTTCCTCAGTCTGTAGCTCCTGGGAACAGGCCCTCACTCCTGTCCCTTCACTATAAAGCCTGGCCTCATTAAACAGCTGTACAGGGGCCTAGTGAAGGCTTTTTAGCCCTTTCCTCAGTCTGTAGCTCCTGGGAACAGGCCCTCACTCCTGTCCCTTCACTATAAAGCCTGGGCCTCATTATACAGCTGTACAGGGGTCTAGTGAAGGCTTTTTAGCCCTTTCCTCAGACTGTAGCTCCTGGGATCAGGCCCTCACTCCTGTCCCTTCACTATAAAGCCTGGGCCTCATTATACAGCTGTACAGGGGTCTAGTGAAGGCTTTTTAGCCCTTTCCTCAGACTGTAGCTCCTGGGAACAGGCCCTCACTCCTGTCCCTTCACTATAAAGCCTGGGCCTCATTATACAGCTGTACAGGGGTCTAGTGAAGGCTTTTTAGCCCTTTCCTCAGACTGTAGCTCCTGGGAACAGGCCCTCACTCCTGTCCCTTCACTATAAAGCCTGGGCCTCATTATACAGCTGTACAGGGGTCTAGTAAAAGCTTTTTAGCCCTTTCCTCAGACTGTAGCTCCTGGGAACAGGCCCTCACTCCTGTCCCTTCACTATAAAGCCTGGCCTCATTATACAGCTGTACAGGGGTCTAGTGAAGGCTTTTTAGCCCTTTCCTCAGTCTGTAGCTCCTGGGAACAGCCCCTCACTCCTGTCCCTTCACTATAAAGCCTGGGCCTCACTATACAGCTGTACAGGGGTCTAGTGAAGGCTTTTTAGCCCTTTCCTCAGATTGTAGCTCCTGGGAACAAGCTCTCACTCCTGTCCCTTCGCTATAAAGCCTTGGCCTCATTATACAGCTGTACAGGGGTCTAGTGAATGCTTTTTAGCCCTTTCCTCAGACTGTAGCTCCTGGGATCAGGCCCCCACTCCTGTCCCTTCACTATAAAGCCTGGGCCTCATTATACAGTTGTACAGGGGTCTAGTGAAGGCTTTTTAGCCCTTTCCTCAGACTGTAGCTCCTGGGAACAGGCCCTCACTCCTGTCCCTTCACTATAAAGCCTGGGCCTCATTATACAGCTGTACAGGGGTTTAGTGAAGGCTTTTTAGCCCTTTCCTCAGACTGTAGCTCCTGGGAACAGGCCCTCACTCCTGTCCCTTCACTATAAAGCCTGGGCCTCATTATACAGCTGTACAGGGGTCTAGTGAAGGCTTTTTAGCCCTTTCCTCAGACTGTAGCTCCTGGGAACAGGCCCTCACTCCTGTCCCTTCACTATAAAGCCTGGGCCTCATTATACAGCTGTACAGGGGTCTAGTAAAAGCTTTTTAGCCCTTTCCTCAGACTGTAGCTCCTGGGAACAGGCCCTCACTCCTGTCCCTTCACTATAAAGCCTGGCCTCATTATACAGCTGTACAGGGGTCTAGTGAAGGCTTTTTAGCCCTTTCCTCAGTCTGTAGCTCCTGGGAACAGCCCCTCACTCCTGTCCCTTCACTATAAAGCCTGGGCCTCACTATACAGCTGTACAGGGGTCTAGTGAAGGCTTTTTAGCCCTTTCCTCAGATTGTAGCTCCTGGGAACAAGCTCTCACTCCTGTCCCTTCGCTATAAAGCCTTGGCCTCATTATACAGCTGTACAGGGGTCTAGTGAATGCTTTTTAGCCCTTTCCTCAGACTGTAGCTCCTGGGATCAGGCCCCCACTCCTGTCCCTTCACTATAAAGCCTGGGCCTCATTATACAGTTGTACAGGGGTCTAGTGAAGGCTTTTTAGCCCTTTCCTCAGACTGTAGCTCCTGGGAACAGGCCCTCACTCCTGTCCCTTCACTATAAAGCCTGGGCCTCATTATACAGCTGTACAGGGGTTTAGTGAAGGCTTTTTAGCCCTTTCCTCAGACTGTAGCTCCTGGGAACAGGCCCTCACTTTTGTCCCTTCGCTATAAAGCCTGGCCTCATTATACAGCTGTACAGGGGTCTAGTGAAGGCTTTTTAGCCCTTTCCTCAGACTGTAGCTCCTGGGATCAGGCCCTCACTCCTGTCCCCTCACTATAAAGCCTGGGCCTCATTATACAGCTGTACAGGGGTCTAGTGAAGGCTTTTTAGCCCTTTCCTCAGACTGTAGCTCCTGGGTACAGGCCCTCACTCCTGTCCCTTCACTATAAAGCCTGGGCCTCATTATACAGCTGTACAGGGGTCTAGTGAAGACTTTTTAGCCCTTTCCTCAGACTGTAGCTCCTGGTCACCATGTGATCTCACCATAACCCTAACAAGCTAATTAAGGTGTCCCTCTTTCCTTTTTGCAATTATGAAATTGTAAAAAAGTCTATATAGTCTATATATATATATATATATATATATTTATTATTATTTTTGCCTAAAATACAAAGGACATGTGTCATCTTAGAGGTTCGTCCCGCTGGTGCTCAATATTTAATAGGGCCTTGCTGTTAAACTTAATGAAAAGTTCGGTGAATTTCTTTGAGCTGTTATAACTAGAGATGAGCGAATATCGTCAGAGAAGTTGTTATTGGCTAATATCGCTTAGCGAATAGCTGCATCGGGACCCCGGATTCCTGGAGAGCTCCCGATAATCAGCTGCATGTGTCGCCCTCCATGCAGGTGCTGTGACTATCACACAGCGCTACACACTCAGCTGTTTATCGGGAGCGCTCCAGCACACTGAGTCCTGAACACTCTGAGGCCCCTGATCATGTGACCCCTGACTCCTCCCCTCCTGTAACCTCATCACAGGTCCTGTGTGCACAGAGCAGTCATAGGCAACGGCGGCGCAGTCATGACAGTACCCCCCCTTTACGTCTCCTCCTTCTGAGATTGGCCAAGAATCTGTCCATGATGTGAGGAGCATCAACATTCTCTCGCGATTCCCAAGACCTCTCCTCAGGCCCGAACCCTCTCCAATCGATGAGAAAAAAGGTCTTTCCCCTAACCTTTTTCATGGCCAAAATATCCCTCACTTCGAAGACATCATCGTCCCCTACTGGCTGAGGAACAACGGGAGGCGCAGGACAGAACTGATTGAGGATGACCGGTTTCAGGAGCGAGATATGGAAGACGTTATGGACCCGGAGTGAAGCAGGCAGCCTCAATCTGTAGGCCGTATTGTTGATGCGTCCAAGAACCTCGAAGGGACCCATGTACCGGAGGCCCAATTTATATGAAGGGATTTTCAAGCGGATGTGCTTGGACGACAGCCTGACCTTGTCTCCTGGATGGTATGGTGGGAGATCCCTCCACCTCTTGTCGGCATGTTTTTTCATCCCGGCCACGGCTTGTATTGATGATTCTGTCACACTAAGGTGCGACCCGTCTTAATTGTCTGTGGCCGAATTGTAGCTTTGGCACAAGGTATACGTATACTCGAGAAAAGAATACACAAGACAAGAGGGTATCGTGTCAGTATGATTCTTCTCTGTCTTTAATCAAACGTGTACAGCTTTTATAACAGAATTTGAGCTACATCATCAGTTACATCATGGACATGTTTCCAGTTACTATTTGCTTTTCCCAGGTTGCTACACAATCATTATGTACATTTCTGGGTTACCGTTTACTGCTCCCATATTGCTAAACAATACTTATATACACAAGTATTGTTTTCTAGCTTGGCTTACCCTGGTCCACCCAGTTTATTCAATATTTGATGAAGCTTAGGTGAGTGATACCATACAGAAACAACTCTAAGAAAATATAAGAAAATCAGAAGTATCTTAAAGCAACATGATCCCAATATCCAGCAAAGCGTCCATATAGTGGTACAGTTTTGATTCTTGTATATATTCATGTGCCATATATTCTTCCCTTAACAGTCCCTTCTTTGGAGATATGCAAAATCAAAATCCTAATCTCGTCGAACCTATCGATCTGTCCTCCCGGCCTACCTATCTCAACAATGCTGGAACCTAACTAACTAATCTTCACCGTATATACGAGACGACCCATCTCTAGTAGATGGACCCCCTCCTAACGGACTTTGCACAGGAGGAAGTCAGATCCTGGACTTTCCCTCGTTGGTTTGCTTCAAGCAGGCATATTCCGGAGGTGGTGCTTGCATATTTTCATTGGGACATCTTTCATACAGGGGATCTTCAAAATCGGCATGCATGGTCATCACTGTGGTTTCCATAGTTTTCATCATCATTTTCTTAAGGCATGGCACTATGCAGCATAGAATTAAAGAAAATATGATCAAAGGACATAAAATAACTTTTGCAAACTTAATGGGTCAATAATTGCCTTTATGACATCCCCAGTGTATTTTATAAACCGTTGTTGATTATTGTATAAATAGTTTATCCGCTTTGCATTCTTATTTGCGGGGATGGTGGGTTTAAACACAACTATTGTCTCGTTCTCGACTTTGAATTTGTCAGGTGCTCCCTGTGTGCCCCCACTGGTATCTATGCTTCTTAGCCAAAATTTACCTTTTGTGTCACCATTTTCCCTCCCAAGTTTAGTACTTGAGCCTAGTACATATAACCCTTGCTCATACTCTGAAGGGTTGTCAATAGTAAGGTACAGAACTATGCATCCCTCCTTGGGGCAGTGAGTGGCAGTGACAGGGAGTATTAAATCTGGAAGGCCACTCTGACCCTTAAAATGGGCTTTGGACAGGGTCATGCGACTTAATAGGCTTATTCCCCATTTGTCCCTTCGCTGTAGGGCCTGGGCTGGTTGATGTCTACAGTCACTTTCACCAGTGTGCCACCCAACAAGAGACTAATCCTCCCAGTTTGAACCTTCCCCTATTTCAGCAGTAGTGACACAGATGAATTGTGTATTAAACCTGATATGAAATTGTGCCATGGGGCCTGGATATTCTTATTGTGAGACAGTAGTCAAATTGATATGTTACTCTTGGGGTGGAGACATTATACCAGAAAGTCAGTATGCCCTTCTCATGAGTGACTACCCCTTGGTGACTGACTACCCCTTGAGCTAGGAAAAAGGATAAGTGCCAGATGGATGAAGAGTGGCAGCCGCTACTGGACTCTGGATCCGGCATCTCCTTGCAGTGGGAAGCGAGGACCCATGGACTGCTGCGATAGTTGACAGGACTTGGAACAGGCTGTCATCTCTAGGTTCAAGGGTACGTCTGTTGAACCTCTTGGTGATGAGGACTCAGTCACCGGGCAGGATCTGGTGGGCTCCTATGTCCTCAGGATCTGGGATGGATGAAAAGACTCGAAAATGCATTTTAGTCACATGTTTTTAAACTTAGTCTACATATAGGCAATTATACTTGTGCGTGTATGTGACCCAAGGGAAAGACTAAACTCTTATGCTATGACCCCTGTTTCCTGTATAGCATCAAGTATGTAGAGTTTTGTTCGAGGCCTTAAATTTTCCTTGTTCATCCTTAGGCGTATTTCATCCTGTATAACTTCATCTTAGGTCCATTTCTTCTTTTCTTCCTTGGATACTTGTTTCTGGAGTGTTATTCCTTTTCCTCTGTTTCCGTGTCAACCGGTATTACTGCTGCTTCTTTTGCTGTTACTTCAGCTAGTCTGTTGCCCACTGCTTCCCTTGAAGTGTCTCCAGTGTGTGTGCTTTTACTTTTACCACCGCAACTCTTCCCATCAACAAGGACTCCATTAATTCTTGTATGGCTTTGTGGTGTCAGACTGGCGTTCCGTTAGCCGTGATGAAGCCTCTTTCCCTCCAGATTGATCTTGACAGCTTCATGTTGAGTGGACCTCTCGTATGCTTCTGTCAAGGCCCGCAGTCCTGCCTTTGGATGTAGGCAGTGGTTTTGCTGGCAGCAAGTTACTTCTGTGGCTACTGCTATACCAGTGTGCGAACGGCCTTCTTGGTCTGCATACCTTGGTCTAGCCACAAAGAGCATCAGGTCAGGATCTTCCAGGTGTTCTCTTGCCTCATGACAGCAAGACAATCGCGTTCAGCCATTTCAGAGTCGACTACCTCTTCCACTAATGTGTCAGAGATGTGGTTTTCATCCTCCATCTTCCTCCCCCCTTTGGCAGAGGTAGAAGAGTAGCTGGATTATGGACAGCACATCTGGAGATGGTGACGTTGTCCGGGAGCAGAGTAGGGCATTGCAGACAGAAATATCAGAAGCTTTATCCAGCACAGGTGGGTTGCAAACACGGTTCTCATGCAGGTTTGGACTTCACGAGTCACTTGGTCAGGTTTTGGAGAGTAGAAGCCAGGAGGGCATTGTCTTCCTCCGTGAAGCTGTGTTAGGACTCCATTTACATGGTCAGGCTTCTTCATGACAAACAGACAAAACAGTTCAGTATAGCGTGGCAGTCCTAGAGCTGTGAAAATGTGATTGCAATTTAGCATATAAAACACACCGATACCTTCTTTGGTTAACCTTAAAATAGTTATAAAAAAGGTTGCATGTGTAGAAGAGCAGTATTGTCTTGGCTGTCTTCAGTCAGGGTCGGAGGTCATCCATATGTATTGTAAAAAAAAAAGTGGCTGTGGGATGTATCCTCTTCCAGGGCTCCAGGACCGTGGTCATGGCTCGGGTGAACATAGAGAGGCTATACTGTGCCCCTTGAGGCATCATAGTCCAAATATATTGCTGGCCCTCGTGTGAAAACAAGCAGGTACTGGCTTGCAGCATGTAGAAATAAACTGAAGAAAGCATTGGCCAGGTCAATCACCGTGAACCATAGAAAAATAAATAGAATTGATAAAAACAAAACATAGTGTGTGGGTTTGATACCATAGATGTGTTCAGTACTATAACTTCATTGACAGCACATAAGTCATGTATTATCCATAACTTCATAGAAATAATTGCAAATTATGAAATGGAGGGTGAAATAGGATGAATATTGCAATTTCCTTGGCAGCTGGGCTACTGGCTTCGGCCCCACCTTTACAAACTGGATTTTCAGCCTGCCAATATTGAGTCTGGGATCAGTGCCATTAGTTCAACGCCCACATGATCTACAGATGTGTTTTGTAAAAAAGAAAAGACTACATACTTCTTCAGCAAGTAGATCAATATCCCTGATTACTCTTCTGATTGCATCGGGACCCACCAGGAATTTGAGAGGAGTATCCTCAACCTCTGTCTGGGTGAGAGATGTTGTTTCTCTACTGTATTTTTGTGGGGGGGGGCTGCAAGAGTATACGTACTTTCATGGGTTGTGGAATCAGTATGCCAATACCCTATTAAAATCTGGAGCTCGATGTTGGTGGGTGTCAAGCTTCTTCCAACTTGGAACTATTTGCATTTCAAATCTGAGATCCAGAAACTTTTTGTTACATCGGTGGAAGAAACTATCCACAGGTTCTCCTTTTCCCTGCATGACATCCTGGAGAATGGGGGTCTGGCAAGCTGCTTACTAGGGTATCTGTCTCCTGGCATTTCCAGGAGTCCTTGCATGTAGTAGATTGTGTATAAAAGTATGAGCTTTGAGGCTTAAAAGATGATGATGATAATTATGTCCCCTCACCATATAACGATAAATACTGTAGATTATCAGTCTGAGCTATTTATTTCCTGTCTCCTCCTGTTCTGTTTAATTATATACCTCCATGTCATATTCATCTTTTTCTTCATTATTCTTTTCATAAATTACATTAATTAATAAAACTATAATGGATGCTGGACAGGATGTAGCATAAGACGTGCCGTCTATATAAATAGTTGGAAAGAAGGTACGGCTCTTTGGGTTGGTCATCTGACAGTCAGAACAGGTCTCACGATATTCTGCATTCTGCGTTTGACAGCTGGCACACGTCCAGTCATCGGGAATGTATATAGAAGTATAAATGAATGTAATGCAGATATTGCAACTGACATCTTCCTGTGTAAATATTTGTTTTGCACAAAATTCAGCAATCTTGTTATATTCCTCTCCTCATGCCCTTTTTTCCCTAACTTCCTCTGCCATCTTATAAAATGCTTCTGGGTCCTGTAACACCTCATAGTACCTGAGGCTGGGACGCTGCTCTCCACTCAGTAACACATTCTTCTATCCCTTCTTATCTAATGCTCCTCCCCTCGTGATCGGAGGGTTTCTTAACGTACATTTTCTTCCTCACTCCACTATGGGTCATATCTGTCTTATAGATATCGACTGACTGCTCCCACCCATTCTATCATCTGAATTCTGAGTATATCTGAAAAACATGTGTATGTGTGCGTCTTGAAACAAATTCTCACGGGGTTATGAACAGTTGGATATGTGACTGTAAAAGCTGTATGTACTCCTTATGTCCGAGTAAAGGGGTCTTCAGTGAACATAGTGATGTCTAGCTATCTTGAACACAGTAATATAGGGAATTAACCCACAACTAACACCAGAGTATTTCACAAATCTCGTGTATCCAGAAACTGCGTAGTATAAAAATACCTGATAAATTGTTAAAATTTCTGTTTCCTCAAAACTTTCGCTGTAAAACATTTAAAAGAAAACCATCTCATAGAGAAATGTAGTGACATTAGTAAAACAATAACTAAAAAGTAACAATAGACCTCGGATCTCACAGAGATATCTGTACAAATCAAGCAATTACCATTCAAGCAATTCTCTTTCTACCTGAACAAATTTTTTTTAACAACGAACCTTATAATTATAGTATGCAGAACAAAACTAGTTTAACCAATTCTCTAATTTCACAACATATATATGTATACACACATAGAATGTATTAAAAAAAATTTAACCACATGCTAGTACGCCTCCTGCATATTATACACACTACAAAAGACAAAAGACAATGAATTTAAAACTGGTACTGACATCAAATACTGCGAATCCTTGACACCAAAACAATTCACAATTTACCTATCCATATGCCAGCCTGATTTGTAGAGGTGAAAAATCTACACCTGGGCAAACCATACTTTTCAGGGAGAGAGCAATCACTCAGTCACATCAACACGGTAATTGAAATTACCCTTCCACCCATATAACTTATGAACCTATGCTGCAGCTAAAACACCATCACCTTAGCCAGATGATGTCCGGTGGGAAACCCGCAAGAAGTCACCAACCTCTTACAGGTTGGAAAATCACTGAGAGTAATCAAGCCCCTACTCCCACTTGCCCACTGGGAGAGACACAGTTCAGACTTCTGCGATCATCGGTCAAGCCGAGAGCAGGACCGGAACCAGAGTGACAGTGAATTTGCTCAGTACGTCTCCCTATCTATATATTTTTTTTTCCTTTTCAGGCTGGCTGAGGTAACAATCACGTATGCAAACAACCAAAACAGCAAAGCAGAGAGGCAAAGCAGATAAGGCAGACAATTAAACTTTTAGATTACCGTAATTATAAATATGCTTGAAGGGTTACTGTGTGTATACTATAAAACAACTTATTACACTCTATATTTTATATCCTCCGGACTGAATACAGATAATGTAGCGGGATTGTTAAACACTTTGGATTCAGGAAATGCAGCTGAAATAGCAGTCTAACCAGTATGGCAGTATATTCAATATGAGAGCTGCGGACAGGCGTGTCTCAACAATGCATCAGTACTTCAAACATTAGAAAAAAAACTATTATGAATGTATTCCTTATCCCTTTCACTGTTCTTTTGTTACCAAGGCAACTAGGGCTGGGCTTTTTGTCACTTTAGGTGTAGCAAATAGTGGTAATCACCTCTAGATAGGTGGTTGATATTTCAGCAGAGGGGGGAAAATTTAGTAATCACCTCTTTCCTTAACTTCTTCGACCTTCTAAGATCGGAACCAGGGTGATAACCCAGTGTGAACACCCCCTTTGTACTCTGCTCTGTTTTGTTTCTAGTAGCGCTAGTGCAGTATGAAATAGTTTTTAACAGATACTAGATGGATTCTAGATACACCCTCTGAATTGGTTAGACCGGACAATACACACAGACAATTAAGGAATTATATACCTGACCGGGTCCGTAGGCTCAGGACTTTCAAACGTGGTCAGTTAAGGGTTCAGAGAAGACAGCCAGCTATCTCCTCCCAGCCGGATGTGAATACAGAAGGGTAGGTAAGATGATATATTTTCTCACCAGGTCTCGAGCTGCAGCCTCGTCCCGCTGGAAAGACGTCCGCCCTGAGGAGAGATTTTGTTGCGGCTGTGATCATCTGGTATCGTCCTGAGCCCCACTGTTTGAGCGCCAACTGTTGATTCTGCCGCACTAGGGTGTGGCCCGTCTTAATTGTCTGTGGCCAAATTGGATCTTTGGTAGAGATTGTACGTGCACGTAGAAAAGAATACACAAGACAAGATGTATCGTGTCAGTATGATTCTTCTCTGTCTTTAATTCAGAGTGCGCAGCTTTTATAACAGAAATTATGCTATCTCATTGTGTTACATCAACAGTGCATTTCCAAGTTACTATTTACTTTGTTCCCATGTCGCTACATATCACTATGTGCGTTTCTGAGTTACTGTTTACTGTTCTCATATGCTACATAATCACCGTGTACATAAGTATTGTTCTTTAGCCCGATCCACCCAGTATTGCGGTTTTACATGAAGCCTAGGTGGGTCATGCACAGAAATAATTCAGCAGAAAATCAGAAGTATCTTAAAGCAACATGGTCCTATTATTCAGCAAAGCCACTATATAGTGGTACAGTTTTGATTCTTGTATATATTCATGTGCCATATATTCTCCCCTTAACACTACAGAAAAGTAAAGCCAAATATTACTGTCAAGGAAACAAAGCGGGCAAAATTTTAGCATAAGTGAAGAGTCTCCGCGAGCTCAACGATCACTGGATTTTGCCCGTTGCAGCTGAAAAGAGGAAATCGGTAAATTTTGGCTCATTTTTCATCGCTTTGAAATCTCTTTAACAATAACAATATGGAAGAGGCCAGGAGCCATTTGGTGAGCTGCATTTCTTGCTACATGTTCACAGACTTACCAGTAGAAAACCCAAACTTCACATGCCACAAATGCAAGCTTGTGTCCCTGTTGGAGGAAAAGTTGCAAAATCTCGAGGAGAGGATAGCTACAATGAAGATCATTAAGGAAGATGAATAGTTCTTGGACAGAGCAGAATTATCTCTTCATGTTACAGAAAGAGAAGAAGTTCAAAGTGCACCTGAAGAAACAGAGGAATGGAGACATGTGACCCAGAGAAGCAGGAGGATCGGGAGGCAGTCAGCACCCATACTGCTCAGGAGCCAGTACCAGGCTCTCACGCAGGAGAACGATGATGAAATACATCAGGATAAGACTTTGCCCACAAACAGCAACCTTGTACGCCTTCATAGTCCTCCTGGATGGAGAAAGAAAAATGTTGTGAAGAAGAAACGGAGAGTGGTGGTCATGGGGGATTCTCTGTTGAGAGTAAGAATACAAGGACTTACTTACTGTTTGGGTAAGAATACAAGGACAGAACAGTGGAAAGGACACCATTGTAGGCATTTACTACAGGCCGCCTGTGCAAGCTGAAGATATGGATGACCTCTTTATGCATCAAATGGCCAAGTTCTCCAAAAATATGACATAGTTTTCATGGGAGATTTCAACTATCCAGACATTTGTTGGAAATCTCTCGCAGGCAAAACTAACAGGTCAAGGAAATTCTTATCCTCTCTTGCTGACAACTTTATCTTCCAAAAGGTAGGGGAGAAAACAAGGGGAACTGCTACCTTGGATCTAATCCTTATAAACAGGGAGGAAATGGTTGAGGAGGTAAAAGTGGCTGGGACCCTAGGAGGTAGCGACCATGCTATTTTAGAATTTTGGATAACTAGAGGAGGAAGACCTGTGAAGACTCAGATGTCAAGGTTAGATTTCAGAAAGGCAGATTTTAAGGGATTCAGAAAGAGAATTGGAGGGATCCATTGGCTGGATATCCTTAAGGACAAAACTGTCCAGGAAGGATGGGAAATCTTGAAAAATGAAATTCTCAAAGCACAATTGTTAACAATTCCGAAAAGAGGGAAGAATAGGAAGCATTTAAGGAAGCCAGGATGGATGAACACAGAACTTAAGCACATGCTATAAAGGAAGAATGAAATGTTTATAAAATGGAAAGAGGGAGGCATATCTAAAGAAGGATATAATGCTGTCTGCAGAACTTGCAGGGCACAAATCAGATTATCTAAAGCTGACAATGAATTGAGGCTTGCAAGAGATGTCAAAAGCAATAATAAAGGACTTTGGGGATATCTCAAAAGTAAAAGAAAAGTCAAAGATGCTATAGGATTTTTACCGGATGAAAATGATGAAATGGTAAGAAAGGATGTTGAGAAGGCCGAACTTTTAAATTCCTATTTTGCATCTGTTTTCTCTCAGAAAGGAAATGTAACATCAACTGTTTTTCACTGTCCTATTAAGGGAATAGAGGAATCCAGGATATCTATAAACAGGAAGATAGTGAGGAAACAGCTAGCCTAAATGAATTCAAGTCTCCAGGTCCAGATGAACTACACCACAGAGTACTGAAGGAGATAGCAGAAGAAATTTTTGAACCCCTCTCCATAATATTTGAAAATTCTTGGAGTACAGGAGAAGTCCCAGAAGACTGGAGAAGAGCAAATGTTCCTATCTTCAAAAAGGGAAGAAGGTGGACCCAGGCAACTATAGGCTGGTGAGTCTGACGTCTATACCAGGAAAGATCTTTGAACAAATTATTAAACAACATGTATGTCAATACCTGGATAAGAATGAAGTGATTAAACAGAGTCAGCATGGGTTTGTAACTAATAAGTCATGTCAGACTAACTTAATTTCCTTCTATGACAGAATCACTGATTGGGTGGATCAGGGAAATGCTGTAGATATAGTATATCTTGACTTCAGCAAAACATTTGACAAAGTATCTCACACAATCCTTATTGAAAAAAATGACTTGGTATGGAATGGACAAGGCAACTGTTAGGTGGATTTATAACTGGCTTAGTGATTGGATCCAAAGAGTGGTCGTAAATGGCTGCACATCCAGTTGGAAGAATGTCTCAAGTGGGGTACCACAGGACTCTGTCCTGGGCCCTGTATTGTTCAACATCTTTATCAACGATTTAGATGAAGGAATTGAGGGTAAACTAATTAAATTTGCTGATGACACAAAGCTAGGAGGGATAGCTAATACTAGAGAAGAGAGAGAGAGGATTCAAAAAGATATAAATAAACTGGAGAAGTGGGCAGCAACTAACAGAATGGTTTTTATCAGGGAAAAATGCAAAGTACTACATCTGGGCAATAAAAATGTAGAAAGCATATACAGAATGGGAGGAATAGGCCTAAGCAACAGCACATGTGAAAAAGACTTGGGTATACTAATAGATCACAGACTGAATATGAGTCAACAGTGTGATGCAGCAGCAAAAAAGGCAAATGCAATTCTAGGATGTATTAACAGATGCATACAGTCTAGATCACGTGAAGTCATTATTTCCCTCTACTCCTCTTTGGTCAGACCTCATCTGGAATATTGTGTCCAGTTTTGGGCACCACATTTTAAAAAAGACATCAACAAACTGGAGCAAGTTCAGAATAGAGCGACCAGAATGGTGACCGGTCTGCAAACCCTGTCTTATGAGGAAAGGTTGCAGGATTTGGGAATGTTTAGTTTGCAAAAGAGAAGTCTGAGAGGAGACTTAATAGCTGTCTACAAATATCTAAAGGGCTGTCACATTGTAGAAGGATCAACTTTATTCTCATTTGCACAAGGAAAGACTAGAAGCAATGGGATGAAACTGAATGGGAGGAGACACAGATTAGATATTAGAAAAAACTTTTTGACAGTTAGAGTGATCAATGAGTGGAACAAGCTGCCACGAGAAGTGGTGAGTTCTCCTTCAATGGAAGTCTTCAAACAGAGGCTGGACAGACATCTGACTGGGATGATTTAGTGAATCCTGCTTTGAGCAGGGGGTTGGACCAGATAGCCCAGGAGGTCCCTTCCAACTCTACGATTCTATGATTCTATGATTCATATTGCATGGTCAGTTTTACCACAAAATGTACACTGTAAAAACAGTTCACAAAAAACAATGTCAGAATTGTTTTTTTCACAATTTCACCGCACTTGGAATTTTTTCCTTGTTTTTGAGTACAATATGTGGTAAAATTAAGGGAGTCATTGAAAAGTACAACTCGCCCCACAAACATCAAGTCCTCATATGTCTATGTGGCCAGAGAGATAGAGTTATGGCTCTGGGAAGAAGGGAAGGAAAAAATAGAAGCAAAAAACAAAAATGGGCCGCAGCATGAAGGGGTTAATTGCGTCTTTCTGCCACTTACAGGGAAAGTTAGAAATTAGTTGTGTCAGGTCAGGGTTATGTTCATGGCTTCTGATTTAGAGGAGTTGACTATAAAGAAACATACTTGTGATTCCAGCTTACTCCGTGTCTCTGGCACCGATAGGGTCCTGGTTACCAATAGGGGGCGACTGGGAAAAGATCTGGTCACTTGGGATGGGCGAACCCAAACTGTAAAGTTTCGACCCTGTACCAAACACACAGTGCTCGGTCATAAGGTCCTGAACATGGATTTCCATGGGAAACCCGTGTTACAGTTCAGGTCCAAAGCCTGTAATAGCATAAAATTAATAATAAATATTTTACTTACCTGTCCAGCGACGTGTCCTCCCATCCCGCTGACTCCCGGCCACATTTGCTTCCGGGGCCGCGCATTATCTTCCGGCGGTATTCAGTGCTCTCGGCAGTCTTTGGCTTTTTCCTGCAGTGTTCGTGTGGTGATGTCAGGGTTCATCCCGGTTCATGGGTCGGGCCATGACCTGGGGTGAACCCTGATGTAACCGCATGAACACTGCCGACGCCGGCTGAAAATTGCCGAGCAGTGGAGTGAATAACCCGGAAGTTAATGAGCGGCCCCGGAAGTAGATGCGGCTGGGAGACAGCGAGACGGGAGGACGCGTCACTGGACCAGTAACTATAATTATAATGTTTATTATTAATTTTATGCTTTGTGTTACAGCCCCCCCGCCCCATCCCATATCTGTAAAGTCCAAGCTCGGGGTTCGGATGCAAGTTCTCGTCATCTCCGGCCCCAAGCTCAAAGTTTACAAAAAAACTCGGGTGAACCCACCGATCCTGATCATCGGGGATACGCCCATCACTACTGGTCACAAATAGAAACTAAATGGATCCGGCAATTAAATCCCTGACATCCCAATGGTGTAGATGAAGTTCTCCGCTTCTCCCCTTTCCTATAGGGGGTTTGGTGGAATTCGTTCTCTACACTCTTTATTACATAGAACAGTTTTCTCTGATCTCAATGTGTCTTATTTGTTTTTTATTTCCCCATAATACACCGGTCACAAGATCGCCGATCTGCACTTTACTCTCCGATGGTGACGATCCTCTAGACATCCGGACAGTCAGGAACATTGGACCCCACCTGTGTCTCCCCACTATTCTAACAATGGACGCTCTCTCCGCGATCATTTCCTCCTCTATACGGTTATTACGGGGAATGACGCTGTGATGACTTCTCTTCTGGGAGAGACACAGATCACAGGTGACTAATATTGCAGTGTGAATAGAAACTTATATTTCCGGTATTTTTCTGCCCTTACATTGTGGGTTATGAGGTGTTTGGGGCTTGTTTTTTGTTCCGCCCTTTTCCCTTTGTTTTTATCTTTCCAGTTGGTAATTGGGATTCTAATATAAGCCCATATATCCCGGGAAGTGTCAGGTGCTGGGATCTCATTATATTATTAATAACAATGTCATTCCCGATTATTCCCGTCATTTATTGCTCATTACATTCTCTCTATATAATAACAGATTCCTCTTTGTTACACGTCCTAATACTGATCATTTATATCTCTATATTGTAGAGGAAACATTTCTAGGAGTGTATACACTTCACCACAAACACTTCCCATAGATTTTATTATCATCACTGTTATAAAGCTGCTTTTCTCTTTATATCTTTACCATATCACTGTTTATTCTCTTTTCTTACCCGTTGCACAGTTGCACTCTCACTGGTCACTTGCTGGGGTCACATTTGGCTCTTTTCACCTGCATTGTTTTGTTTCTGGACCCCCCTCACTATCACTTTACCTGACTGATCGCTACCAGGTGGCACTATGCAGCATTATCCATCTTGGTCTTACCAACAGGTTTTCATCCTGAACCTCCTGCTTCACTGGGGAAGATGTGATCGGGGAACAGCCCCAATTCCTTTAGGAACACTCCCACTTTACCCCAGAGTTACTCCCCTTGCCTGGATTAGTGCAGGACCTTGGTGTGTTGGAAACACTTATCCGTACCCTCTGAGGAAGCTGACGTGGCGAAACGCCCGTAAGAGGGAACAGTGGTGAATCTGCCATCTTTCTCTGTACACTCCCGGCATGTCGTCTGTAGGATCTGTAATCGCCATCTCTTGTTAGGATGGTTCCTCCTTTACACTATATGGGCTGTGCTGTATTCCTGGGATATCCCATATAGCACTGGCTGCACTTTATATCTCCTCTCTGTATCCCAGGGATGTAATGCGCTGTCAGCTCTGTATTCTCTCACTATTTATACCCTTTGCTCTGTGTCCTCTCATTATATAAGCTATTCATCTATAAGTGCACAGGATCTATTCCCCTTATACACTGATATCCAGTGATAGATCTACAATCCGGTTACATATATCTATGTATGGATTTATCTTACACTCAGTAAATACGGTGCACTTATCTCATCCCCACCTTGATAGTGACGCTCTCTTAGGATACGTTACTCTATGATGGCACTTTTGCACATGGCCACTAGATGGCGCTACATTTGACATTTGCCTGAATTTTTATATCTACACATGGTTTACACAAATTATATTTTCTTGTGGTAACTCTATACTATTTACCATTAGAAGCTGTGTATTTCTGTAATTATTTGTATGTATACATGATTAATTACCACTTCTGGCTCTGTAAAAACAATCCCCTTTAACCCCTTTCTGACATCGGGTGTAAATGTACTTCCTCCCTTTGGTGTGGGCTCCGGTGGTGAGATCACATCTTTTCCGGCACATGTCAGCTGTTTTGAACAGCTGCCATTTTCCCCTAACAGCCTCTGACAGCGGCATTTAATGTGCACTTCCAGCAAGCACCGGAAATCCTGCCCATCGGTGACCCCATCACATGATCATAGGTCACCTATGGGTTGGCATGATAACCAGTGATCTCCAGCAGACCTCTATGCTTGTCACTGCCGGAATGCTATGAGCGCCGCCCACTAGCCAAAACCACAAACCAAGGATCATCCTGCCGAACTCCACCTCTCCTTTTAACATGGGCAAAACGCTACTCAGACAACACAGGGTGAGGGTAAAACAGTGTGGGCAATGCTTTATTGTACTACAGAACAGGCAGATAACACATAGAACAGTCCCAGCACAGGACCCAAGATGGGGCACATTACAGAGTCTCACCCTCCACTGACCCGCCGGGATAATAGCTTCTGTGACTTCAGATCTTCCAGGGTCGCTATCCCAGCTGTGGCACACACACAGAGAGGAGGTAACGACAAGTGTAGGAAGATGACAGTCCATACAAGACCAGTTGATCCGAGGATCACAACCTGGCTTCATCTTCCAGGGTCGAATACTCCACCGCACACATAGAGGAGGTATGACAAGCATAGGAAGATGACAGTCCATTGAGTCCATACAAGGTACAAGGCCAGTTGATCCAAAGATCACAATTTGGCTTCTGCAAACGTATCCATGGTTCAGTGATGGTCAATGGAGCAGATCTGTATTCTTCCAACCGAGGCTGAAAACCCCTAGGTTGTTTCCTGTAGAATGATAGATCCGTGTCCCTTGTGATGATGTTGTGGCTGCTGTCCTGTCTCTTGTCCTTTGGATGTATAGATGTCTTGGCAGAATCTCTCTGGCTGTTTCTCTCTCAGTCTCTTTATACAGAGGCATGTAACCCATTTTTAGACTTAACAAGTGTCCCTCATTCAGTATTTACACAAAGGGTAAGAATGGAGATGAGATTATTATAGCATTACTTGATTATTTAAACTATTTGCATAGCTTTTCCCGCTCTGTTTTAGAAGTCAACAAACTGGCACCATAACACAATGTATAATTAGCATATCAGCAAACATCACTAGTGATAAAGGATAAGCGCACAATAAAAGTCAATATTACCGGCTTACACAAACAAAAGTCTGTTTTCTTGACCAACTAGAAATCAAAACATAAATTTAAAGCCACAATACAAGTAACATTCCATTATTCTTCATTTGCTAAAAAATAGTTGTCTGGTTATTTAAGATACAATGCTGTATGTCTTCATAATGCCAAAAGTAAAAATAAAATGTTTAAAAAATATAAAAAACAATATAAAAGTTCAAATCACCCCCTTTTCAAAATAAAACAATAAAAAAATCAAACATACACATATTTGTTATAGCCGCGTTCAGAATCGCCCGATCTATCAGTATAAAAAAGAATTAACCCAATCGCCAAATGGCGTAACGAGAAAAAAGGTCAAAACACCAGAATCACTTTTCTTGGTCACCGCAACATTGCATTAAAATGCAATAAAGGATGGCCAAAAGATCGTATCTGCACCAAAATGGTCTCCATTAAAATCGTCAGCTCGGCACACAAAAAATAGACTTTCACCCAACCCGAGATCATGAAAAATGGAGACGCGACGGGTATCGGAAAATGGAGCAATTCTTTTATACTTAACCTAATAAAGAGGAGTTATTTTTACTGATACAGCGGGTATGGAAAGTATTCAGACCCCTTTACATTTTTCACTCTTTGTTTCATTGCAGCCATTTGGTAAATTCAAATTCATACTATCTATTCCTGACACTGGAGTGGCTTATAAACTTCCGAAGTATATAGTTTGAAGTTTGGAATCTGCCAATATGTGGCTAGTTTTCTGTTTCAGATAACATGATACATGATTTTAGTTTTTTTTTTTTGTTTAGTCTCGTTTGAATATAGGTCAATATTAAATAGTCTCTTGATGAGTCGTCTTTGGTGAGGACGATGAAACCTGTAGAAATGAGAGGCTTGGAGAGTGAGTGTGTATACGTCACCTCACCCTATATACTGAGATGTGGGGTACATGTTTTTTCTATTAGTCACTTTCCAACTAACCTTCAGGGGGCGAATTATGGGTATAGTTTTACATTTGGAATTAATAAAGTTTACTTTTTATTATTTTGTAAGCAAACATGAGGAATGACAAGAGACAACCCATTTGAGGAGGTGCAATTTTGGTTAAAACTATTCCAACATTATGAACATAAAAAAGGCTTCTCCCCTATGTGACATCTCTGATGTTTATTAACAGTTGATTTCCAGGTAAAATATTTCCCACATTAAGAAAATGAAACTGGCTTCTCCTCTGTGTGACTGCTCTGATGTCTAACAAGAAGCGCTTTCTGGTTAAAACATTTCCCACATTAACAGGAAAAAGGCTTCTCTCCTGTGTGGGTTCTTTGATGGCTATCAAGACTTATTTTCCATTTAAAACATTTCCCACATTCTGAACATGAATATGGCTTTTCTGCTGTGTGGATTCTCTGGTGCCTAACACAACTTGATTTATTGTTAAAACATTTCCCACATTCTGAACAGGAAAAAGGCTTCTCCCCTGTGTGGATTCTCTGGTGCTTAACACAATCTGATTTACTGTTAAAACATTTCCCACATTCTGAACAGGAAAAAGGCTTCTCTCCTGTGTGAATTCTCTGGTGGGCAAAAAAATGTGCTTTCTGTGCAAAATATTTCCCACATTCTGAACAAGAAAAGGGTTTCTCCCCTGTGTGAATTCTTTGATGGGTAACAAAATGTGATTTATGTGCAAAACATTTCCCACATTCTGAACATGAAAAAGGCTTCTCCCCTGTGTGAGTTCTCTGGTGCATAGCACAATCTGATTTATTCCTAAAACATTTCCCACATTCTGAACATGAAAAAGGCTTCTCCCCTGTGTGAGTTCTCTGGTGTGTAACAAATTGTGATTTACGTGCAAAACATTTCCCACATTCTAAACATGAAAAAGGCTTCTCCCCTGTGTGAGTTCTCTGGTGTGTAACAAATTGTGATTTACGTGCAAAACATTTCCCACATTCTGAACATGAAAAAGGCTTCTCCCCTGTGTGGATTCTCTGGTGATTAACACAATCGGATTTATTGTTAAAACATTTCCCACATTCTGAACAGGAAAAAGGCTTCTCCCCTGTGTGAGTTCTCTGGTGGATAACAAAATTTGATTTGTGTTCAAAACATTTCCCACATTCTGAACAGGAAAAGGAAAAGGGCATCTCCCCTGTGTGAGTTCTCTGGTGTCTATCAAGAACCGATTTCTGATTAAAACATTTCCCACATTCTGAACAGGAAAAAGGCTTCTCCCCTGTGTGAGTTCTCTGGTGAGTAATAAAATGTGATTTCCATGTAAAACATTTCCCACATTCTGAACATGAAAATGACTTCTTTGCTTTTGGAGCAGTTTGTTTTTTAATGCCTCTTTTGTGACTTTGATTTTCCTTAGTAATCGGTAATGAATCAGAAGATGGGACGTGTTTCATAGGATCAGATGACAGATCTTTGCTTTGAATGGATGATGGTATATCTGGAGTAATAGCATTCACTTTAGTTGTATCTTGTAGGATCTCAAGATCATCAGATTTAAAAATTGAAGATGTCAGCTGTCCCTCTGATCTCCTGGTACAGTCATCTGCTAAGATAAAACAATTATTTTTTAATAAAATATCCTTGAGTTTTATATTTTTGAACACTTCTACTTAAACTGTCCATAAAAATGGCAAGCTATGTAAAGGCTTTAATTATTTACCAAGTCAATGACAGTTCACAGTCTAATAGAAAACCTTGTTGGATGAACCAGTAGTGTGCGGTGTTCAACTGTTTGTTCATTCTGCCTCCCAAATATCAAATATAAAGAAACCAATCAATGTTATGTAGGCGAAAATAATACCAATTCTCATCTCACAAAAACAAGTCCCCACTCAGGGCCATCATCTGTCAATGGAAGAACAGAGGTTCCCACACTATTAGTGGCTCAAAGGCTGCTGAAAAGCAACAAGGTTTCCATAAACCAATAAAGCAAAATCCGCTCTCACTTCGGAGTCTTGCAGTGTGCGCAAACAACATTTAGGATCCCTGTATTTAGCAATATTATAGTGAGAAAAATCCACTTAATTTTTGGTGTGTGTCTCCTGGAGCACAATCTGGGCACTATGTGCTGGGTAATAAAATGGCAAATGTGTAATTTTCACTCTCCAACATCCACTGCGTGTTAATTTCCAGAAAGTGGCTGTGGAGTCAAAATATTCACTCCTCCTAAGGATTATAACCCTCAGTGAATTAATTTATAAAATGGAATCACTTTATGGGGATTTCGACTATTCTGGTTTTCTGGCATTTAGTTATATTTGGGCTTCTGCATATGGTGTGTCCAATCTCATCTGGGATCTGTTCCTGCTGTCCAGCTGGAGTAATCTGCTCCCTACTTCAGCCAATTGGAAAGTAGCACACCCTACTAAAGCGCAAAGCACATGGCCGGAATCTGCCAGATACAGCGCTGTTCTCCTCTGGTTCAGTCCTCTGTGCTCAGCTTGCGGCTTGTGTATTTGTTTCCTGCTGTGACCGTGGCCCCTTTACTGACTACTCTTGTGTCTTCTGATTCTGTATTGTGTCCTTCTGGTTCTGACCCAGCTACCTGACTATGCTTCTCGCCATCTAACACCACAGAATAGCAGGTAACACCATGGTCCAAGCCTAGGGGTCCCTGTGTAAGTCCAGATTCCATGTGAGGTTGTTAAAGGGCGATGAGCAAGGCAATCCTTGGGATATGGAAAGCAGAGAAGATAGAGCCAAGCATGTTCATGGTGGACATCTTTTGAGCTGCCAGTTGACCACGAACAGTGCTCCCAATACATTGTGTCTGCAAACTATTCCAGCTAGATCTGCATTCAAATAGCTAAATGGCGCTCCTTCCCTTCTGAACACTGCCATGTGCCCAGACAGTAGTGTACAACCGTATGTAGGGTATAGTGCGAAGCTGGAAAATAATTTGTAAGATCCATTTGTTTTCTATTATCCTTTGTGAAGAATTCCAAACTTACCACCACATAAAGTGACACACGTCAGATATTAATAATGGGGCCTGATTAGGAACTACTGAAATGATCAAACTCCACAGTCTCCATCAGTAATAAATGAGCAGCTAGTGGTGAAACCTCTCTGGGGTAATTAGAGTATGGGTCTCTGAGACTTCACAATCTATACTATCGTAAGCTCCAATATTTTCTGTCAGATGAGTTTCAAAAAGAAATATTGGTCATTAAAAGAGAACTGTGTATAAGGCCGGTTTCACACGTCCTGATATTTCCGGTACCGGAGATGTCCATGTGTGTAATACTCGTGGCACACGCGTGACAACTATGTCAGCATCATTCTCCCCTGCTCTGCCGGCAGAGAGAATGATGAGAGTTATATTAACGTGAGAATGATGATAGTAGGTGCGGGCGTTTGGGACTATTACTCCCATCAGCCTACACCTGCTGCTGCCAAGAACAGTGACAGCAGGAGCAGATGATTGGAGTATTCCTCACCCACTGCCTGCGTTATAACTAAAAAAATGAATGAAAAAAACGGTGTGGGTTCCCCTGTATTTTCTATAACCAGTCTGGCAAAACTCACAAGTGAGGGCTGCAACCCTCATCTGTCAGCTTCAGCAAGGCTGGTTATCAAGAATAGAGGGGTCCTTACACTGTTTTTTTAATTATATAAAGAAATAATTTAAAAACATGGCATGGAGTCCCCCCCATTTCTGACAACCAGCCTTGCTAAAGCTGACAGTTGGGGGCTGGTATTCTCAGGCTTGTAAAGGGCCATGGATATTGACCCCCCAGCCTAAAAATAGCAGCCCACAGCTGCCTAGAAAAGGCACATCTATTAGATGCGCCAATTCTGGTGCTTTGCCCGGCTCTTCCCACTTGCCCTGTGTTTTGTTTTATTTCTAATAAAAGACTTTATTCTGGCTGCATCTTTATTTATCATATAACTATAGGATTAGTTATGGATAGGTGTCTTACTTTGATACCTGGTGATGAAATCTTTATTTGTAGCTTTCCGTTAATGAGATTCTCGTGCTCTGGGGTGGGGCTGTGGGTGGGGCTGTGGGCGGGGCTTTATGAGGTGTGCTGATTACATATTCATCTGTATTGGCTTATGACAGGTCGCTGATCCCTCACTGACCTGCCCCCCATTATTACATAATACATTTAATAGTGTGGATATTATTGGTGATAATGCCTATAATATTGTGGCTGTTGTGAGGCTTAGAAAAAAAATTACATCCAGTAAAATGTCACCAGTGGCCCCTGTCCAGTAGCCTGTATCTCTTACTTATAGATGCTACTGTGCAGGCGCCGCCATCACCGGTGACATTTTGCTGGATGTAATTTTTTTTCTAAGCCTCACAACAGCCACAATATTATAGGCAGTATCAACAATAATATCAATGCTATTATATGCATTATGTAATAATGGGGGCAGGTCAGTGAGGGATCAGCGACCTGTCATAAGCCAATACAGATGAATATGTAATCAGACCACATAAAGCCCCGCCCACAGCCCCGCCCCAGAGCACGAGAATCTCATTAACTGAAAACTACAAATAAAGATTAAACAACAACCACAAGACGGATTTCATCACCAGGTATCAATGTAATCAGTATAACGGCGCTGACCTGACAGTGTCTTTAGGTTACTGAGCACAATTCTGCTGACAGGGGCACTTTAAATTTAGATCTTATGCATTTGGAAGAGGCAATGGAGAGATTTTTTGAAGACTATCAGGGAGTTACAGACTCACATTAGGCAGGAAGGCCGATCCCACCACAATCAAACTATCATACAGAATGAACAGGTTAAAAAAAAAAGACAGAATAAAAAAATATGTTACATCCCCAACAACAACGTATGTACGAGGGGAGAACACTAAACTGGAGCTGCCCTCATTTATAAAAAAAGAAAAGAAGCCAGCGCTGCTTAAGGTTAGAACGCATAACATAAAGTGCATATGCACATAATATCTAACTGTATTCAAAATGAGATATTTGAATACAGAAATGCTCAGGTACGGATTGCACTTAAAGTGGTCTTGCTTTTAATGTATCTAGGAGGCCGTAATGGCACAGTGTTTATTAAAAATGTAGAGTAGGACCCCCCACATGAGATTGCCTTGGCGTGGCGGGGTGGCTCAATTGAATTGATCAATTTTTTTGCCAAATATCTCATTTTGAATACAGTTAGATATTATGTGCATATGCACTTTATGTTATGCGTTCTAAGCTTAAGCAGCGCTGGCTTCTTTTCTTTTTTTATATGTTGGTATATGGCTGACCACCACTTTTGCCGTGCGCGCTGGGGTATGTTCGCCATTTTTTCTGTGTTGACTGTGATGGATCTAGGCTGCTGTGCACACACACAGCAGCCCCGCCCTGCCCCAAGCCTTATTTAATTGTGCACCTGTGTCTGAACCTGCATTGCCCTTCATCTATGTTTGCTGGTCGGGCAATGTGTGGAGGGTAAACCTGATATGTCTGCATTCAGACCTGGTTGGCCTTCATCTGCACTTGCTTTTTCTGGCTTCATGGGAGCGATCCAGAAATGCTCAGGTACGGATTGCACTTAAAGTGGTCTTGCTTTTAATGTATCTAGGAGGCCGTAATGGCACAGTGTTTATTAAAAATGTAGAGTAGGACCCCCCACATGAGATTGCCTTGGCGTGGCGGGGTGGCTCAATTGAATTGATCAATTTTTTTGCCAAATATCTCATTTTGAATACAGTTAGATATTATGTGCATATGCACTTTATGTTATGCGTTCTAACCTTAAGCAGCGCTGGCTTCTTTTCTTTTTTTATATGTTGGTATGTGGCTGACCACCACTTTTGCAGTGCGCGCTGGGTTATGTTCGCCATTTTTTCTGTGTTCACTGTGATGGATCTAGGCTGCTGTGCACACACACAGCAGCCCCGCCCTGCCCCAAGCTTTATTTAATTGTGCACCTGTGTCTGAACCTGCATTGCCCTTCATCTATGTTTGCTGGTCGGGCAATGTGTGGAGGCTAAACCTGATATGTCTGCATTCAGACCTGGTTGGCCTTCATCTGCACTTGCTTTTTCTGGCTTCATGGGAGCGATCCAGAAATGCTCAGGTACGGATTGCACTTAAAGTGGTCTTGCTTTTAATGTATCTAGGAGGCCGTAATGGCACAGTGTTTATTAAAAACGTAGAGTAGGACCCCCCACATGAGATTGCCTTGGCGTGGCGGGGTGGCTCAATTGAATTGATCAATTTTTTTGCCAAATATCTCATTTTGAATACAGTTAGATATTATGTGCATATGCACTTTATGTTATGCGTTCTAACCTTAAGCAGCGCTGGCTTCTTTTCTTTTTTTATATGTTGGTATGTGGCTGACCACCACTTTTGCCGTGCGCGCTGGGGTATGTTCGCCATTTTTTCTGTGTTCACTGTGATGGATCTAGGCTGCTGTGCACACACACAGCAGCCCCGCCCTGCCCCAAGCTTTATTTAATTGTGCACCTGTGTCTGAACCTGCATTGCCCTTCATCTATGTTTGCTGGTCGGGCAATGTGTGGAGGGTAAACCTGATATGTCTGCATTCAGACCTGGTTGGCCTTCATCTGCACTTGCTTTTTCTGGCTTCATGGGAGCGATCCAGAAATGCTCAGGTACGGATTGCACTTAAAGTGGTCTTGCTTTTAATGTATCTAGGAGGCCATAATGGCACAGTGTTTATTAAAAACGTAGAGTAGGACCCCCCACATGAGATTGCCTTGGCGTGGCGGGGTGGCTCAATTGAATTGATCAATTTTTTTGCCAAATATCTCATTTTGAATACAGTTAGATATTATGTGCATATGCACTTTATGTTATGCGTTCTAACCTTAAGCAGCGCTGGCTTCTTTTCTTTTTTTATATGTTGGTATGTGGCTGACCACCACTTTTGCCGTGCGCGCTGGGTTATGTTCGCCATTTTTTCTGTGTTCACTGTGATGGATCTAGGCTGCTGTGCACACACACAGCAGCCCCGCCCTGCCCCAAGCTTTATTTAATTGTGCACCTGTGTCTGAACCTGCATTGCCCTTCATCTATGTTTGCTGGTCGGGCAATGTGTGGAGGCTAAACCTGATATGTCTGCATTCAGACCTGATTGGCCTTCATCTGCACTTGCTTTTTCTGGCTTCATGGGAGCGATCCAGAAATGCTCAGGTACGGATTGCACTTAAAGTGGTCTTGCTTTTAATGTATCTAGGAGGCTGTAATGGCACAGTGTTTATTAAAAACGTAGAGTAGGACCCCCCACATGAGATTGCCTTGGCGGGGCGGAGTGGCTCAATTGAATTGATCAATTTTTTTTGCCAAACATCTCATTTTGAATACAGTTAGATATTATGTGCATATGCACTTTATGTTATGCGTTCCAACCTTAAGCAGTGCTGGCTTCTTTTCTTTTTTTATATGTTGGTATGTGGCTGCACTCATTTATGGTGGACCATTGGAGCCACTATGAGTCCTGACCGGAAAAGTAGAGAAAGTATTAGCGCCCCCATTTCAGGAGAGATTGTGCAGTAATCTGAAATCCTTAGGCTGGAAAAGATAATGGAATTCATGACGTTTAGTAAATCTATGAAACCAGGGCTGGAGCCAACACATCTCCTACAGGTGTGGATAAATGTATATTACAGCCATCAGTCACGCACAGCTTAGAAATATATCATGGCACAGGTGTAATGTTTGTCCTGTAGTTTATCACAATTCTCCTTGAAATTACTGTATTTTTTGGACCATAAGACGCACCTAGGTTTTAGAGGAAATTAGGCAAAAAAAATTGAACCAAAAAATGTGGTCAATTCTGTACTTATTATCCCCTATCCTGGTTTACATGGCCCCCTCATCCCCATTCTGATACACATGGCCCCCTCATCCCTATCCTAGTATGCATGGCCCCCTCATCCCTACCCTGGTATCCATGACCTCATCCCCATCCTGGTATGCATGGCCCCCTCATCCCTACCCTGGTATGCATGGCCCCCTCCTCCCCATTCTGATACACATGGTCTCCTCATCCCTATCCTGGTATGCATGGCCACCTCATCCTTAAACTGGTATGCATGGCCACCTCATCCTGGTATGCATGGCCCCCTCATCCCTATCTTGGTATGCATGGCCACATCATCCTTATCCTGGTATGCATGGCCCCATCCATACCCTTGTATGCAGGGTCCCCATCTCATCCTAGTATGGATGGTCCCATCCCTATCCTGGTATGCATGGTCCCATCCCTATCCTGGTATTCAGGGACCCCATCTCGTCCTGGTATTCAGGGCCCCCATCTCGTCCTGGTATGCAGGGCCCCATCTCGTCCTGGTATGCAGGGCCCCATCTCGTCCTGGTATGCAGGGCCCCATCTCGTCCTGGTATGCAGGGCCCCATTTCATCCTGGTATGCAGGGGCCCATCCTTATAAGTGGCCCCCACCCACATTCCTATCCTGGTATGCATAGCCCCAACAGAAAACAGAAAAAAAACCAAACCATTACACTTACCTACCCGGCGCTCCCTTGCAGCGTCCTGCTCCGGTGCCAGCAACTGCTTTATGCTTGTAAGCAGCGCTGAGAACAGTGAGTATTCACAAATATTCATTTCTCTTAAGTAGCGGCACACGTGACCGCCGGTAGCAGCAGGAAGCCGGTGGCTGACACTGCGCGCTACTGAAGAGCAATGAATACTCAATGCCCTTTGCGTACATAGTCCTGGCAGCTGTGCTCTGCTTGTGAGCAGCACATGACGTCCCTGCCATGCGCTGCTTACAAGCATATAGCAGTTGCTGGCACTGGAGCAGGACACTGCAAGGGAGCGCGGGGTAGGTAAGTTCAATGGTTTGTTTTTTAATGTTTTCTGAAGGGGCCATGCATACCAGGATAGGAATGGGGATGGGAGTGTGGGCCAATTATAAGGATGGGGCCATGCATACCAGGACCGGGGTTGGAGGCTAATCATATCAAGATACTATTATTAAAGAGAAATGAATATTCATTGCCCTCCAAGCCCATGGGAGTGGAATGCAGTGAATATTCATTTCTCTTTAGCAGCAAGAACAGGAGTTAGCCGCAGCCATCGGCTCCAGCCTCGTGTGACCCGCTGCTCCGCCGATGCCATTCCCCCACCTCCCCACCACAGCCAGAGCCGGTACATCCGGACTATAAGACGCACCCCCCATTTTCCTCCATATTTTGGAAGGAAAAAAGTGTGTCTTATAGTCCGAAAAATATGGTAGTTTTAACACAAATTGAAAAGTCAGGATAAAGGGAAACTCTGTTATTGTACAGAAATTCACACTTGGCCTCACTGCACATTTACTGCTGTCGATCATAAAAGGGAAGTTTAGCCAGAAAGACTGGACCTGGTCTTGTAGGGACCATGAGACATTCAGCAGCACAGAAGGGAGAGAAGATTCATCCGATAAGATTTCAGGGATCTAGGAAGCCAACATCATCATTACCCTCCGCTTTCTTACAGGCTCAGCATAATATTTTTCTTCAAGTGAGTTTCTAACCTGTCAGCACATTCTACGTACGCTGTCATTTGACTGTAGTTTACAGAACTGGGCAGGTAAAGGTCAGTGTCTCCTAATCCCAGGGGGTAGGTGGATCCTCCAAGTCGTATGGTCTATAGAAAAGGGCTTTCAATGCCCAAAGTCATTTGAACAGTTTTGGGTGGAGGAGAATGTTGTGGTCTAGAGGCAAAATGGTGATCATGGTAATACGGCCGGACTACACCACCGATAAAGCAGCCACAGCCGGTGACTGAGAGGAATCTGTGACTTCTCTGCATTCAGTGGTTACTACTCACCTGGGTAGTCATACGTGGGAATCTCCTCTTTACACCACTCATCATCTCTCACATATGTCTCTGTAGTATTAATATGGGTCAGATCTTCACCCTGAAACAAATATTGTAAAAGTCACCGACAGATGGAGAAGTCCCATCTATGATCAGCTCTAATCCTGCCATCTCCACCGTTCTCATTACACAAGTATAAAACATATAATACTGGTGGATAAAACAAGACTGAGAACAAGACCTTCACAGCCGTCTACACATCATAGGGGAGATCTCCTGACACCTTCTCTCCATCTACCTGATGATCCTGAGGAGCACTGGGATCTTCTTGTTTACAGTCCTGTGGAAGAAGAGGACGGGGACATCTCTCTGGTGTTGTCCTCTTACTGGATAGATCTGGAGGAAACACACACAGGGACTGAATTCATTCTCTACATACAGATAATTATAGGCCGTGTGTATTTAGTCCTGTCTATTACCTGGTGATGTGAGGGGCTGGGGAACCTCCATTATGACGTTCTTGTACAGATCTTTGTGTCCTTCTAAATACTCCCACTCCTCCATGGAGAAATAGACAGCAACATCCTGACACCTTATAGGAACCTGACACATACAATGATACCGTCATCCCCCCAATCCCTTCATAATGTTACTGTATAATGTCCCAGCATTCCCAGCAGTGTCACCTCTCCAGTCAGCAGCTCCATCATCTTGTAGATGAGTTCTAGGATCTTCTGGTCATTGATGTCCTCATGGATCAGGGGGTGAGGTGGAGGCCCCGTGATTGGGCTCAGGGGTCTTCCCCATCCCTCAGACACAGGGTCCTGACAGCGATCACTAGAGGTCTTCTTCACCACTGTGTAATCCTGGTTATGGAGAGACACATTAATAAATCTCACTACAGACATTTCCAGAGTCCTCACCTCTCCAGTTCTGTCCATCTGTTATTCCCATAGATAAGAATGATGTAATGTGACGTCATCAGAGTCTCTCACCTCTCCAGTGAGACGGAAGAGGATCTCTAGGGTGAGGTGTAATATCCTCTCCGCCATCTTGTGTCTGTCAATATCCATCCCTGATGGGTAAATGAGGAAAATTCTCTTTTGTAGAAGATCTTCACTGAGAGGATCCGATATTGTGGAGACCTGAATGAGAAGAAGATGATCCGATGTAACATCATAAGAATCCTGTGTAATAATACAATTACTGGAGATAATAAGCGAAACATAGGAGGAGATTTATTATTCTACAGGGTTTAGTTTTCTTTCCTGATATCTACTAATAAAACCTATTGTAACAACTCCTGGAGTGGACTCTCTGGGCCGTGATATCAACCCACCCTGGGTGAGATGACCTAGTGAGTACCACCCCGTATACAGGGAGCGTCAGGGGTAGACCCAGGGGGATGAAGTACCACGACTGCTGGTACCAGGTGGCCAGCTCAAAGAAGGCACGAGAGACCGTGTCTAGCAGGGTGAATACAGGGGCACGCTGGGTACAGGAGGGTGCAGAGCGCATACTCGGAAGCATGCAGGGTATAAGAGAGTGCAGAGCGCATACTCGGAAGCAAGCCGGGTACACGCAGGGACCTGAGTACAAAGGGCGACCATGTAGGAACCCAGCTGGCCTAGCAGGGAAGCAAAGTGATAATCAGGCGCCTCCCCTAGCAGGAAGCAGCCTGATATACTAGTGGCTACTGCAGGTCAGGAAAGACTTCCGGGTCAAGAGATTCATTTAGAATAAGAGGCCAGAGACATGCGCAGCCACGGCCTAAGCAGAGGACGGAGCGCACACGAGTCACCGGATCCAGAGAGCGACCGTGAAACCAGAAGCGAGGACACCCAGTGGCACGCCCCTCGTCCAGAGACCTGCCAGGATGCCGAAGTAAGGTAAGTCGAGGCGGCGCAGCCCGGGTTGTAAGACCTATATATTTAGGCCACAGACAACAAGCAGTTTCTTTCTCGGAGTCGGCAGCTGAACATGTTTCTCAGACTCATCTTCCATAATGCTAATTCTCGTCTCATTTACCGACACTGGAATCGGCATTAGCAATACTGCAGGAGATATTCATTACACGCGACATGTGAAATAACTCCTTCATGATGAGGACGACATCTTCATCTTCTACTGCGGCTCTAGAGACAGATTTGGCCAGCGTCGGTCACTGCCTCCATCCGCACCGGCCGTCTATATGAAGGTTTCCCGTCTTCCCCGCACTGGAATCTTCTCTCACGTTAGATCTCAGCTCTGAGTCACACACAGAAGTTTGAGGCTTTTAGAAAAGATTTTTTGTTTCCACAATCAACACAGACAGAAATTATCTGATCCCAAAGTCTCCATGTACAATGATTTATGGGGTTTATTTCTGGTCTTAGGCTTTCCTAATTAGCAAACGATATAATTCCTTATGATAACATATTATATAGACACAGAGGATGTCCCCAGAAGTTCCATAGGATTTGGGAAAGGTAGTGTAACTCACCCTTGTCACACATGGCTCTTAATGCCATGGTCTCCTTCATCTCGCGATACAATCCCTGATGTATATCCCTTCCAGAGTATGAAAGTGGTGATATGTGTGGACTTGAGAATATGTGTTAATTATAACCTGACCTGGTACGAGCTCAAAACTGATCTTTTTTGTCCTCTCTCTGTACATGAAGCCAGGATGGAGACACATGGGGGGCAGGATGGCTACACATGGAGGGGCCAGGATGGATATACATGGGGGGCCAGGATGGATACACATGGGGGGCCAGGATGGATACACATGGGGGGCCAGGATGGATACACATGGGGGGCCAGGATGGATACACATGGGGGCCAGGATGGATATACATGGAGGGGCCAGGATGGATACACATGGGGGGGCCAGGATGGATACACATGGGGGGCCAGGATGGATACACATGGGGGGCCAGGATGGATACACATGGTGGGGTCAGGATGGATACACATGGGGGGGCCAGGATGGATACACATGGGGGGGCCAGGATGGATACACATGGGGGGCCAGGATGGATACACATGGGGGGGCCAGGATGAATACACATGGGGGGGCCAGGATGGATACACATGGGGGGGCCAGGATGGATACACATGGGGGGCCAGGATGAATACATATGGAGGGGCCAGGATGGAGACACATGGGGGGCCAGGATAAATACATATGGAGGGGCCAGGATGGATACACATGGGGGTCATGCTGGATACATATGGGGGCCAGGATGGAGACACATGGGGGGTCAGGATGTTTAATCATGGGGGCCAAGATGGATACACATGGGGGGCCAGGATGGATACACATGGGGGGCCAGGATGGATACACATGGGGGGCCAGGATGGCCACACATGGGGGGCAGGATGGATATACATGAGGGCCAGGATGGATACATGTGGCGCCCCTGAGGGTTCAGTCGCCACAGAGGTACTGCACCTCCTCCTGAGGTGTGGTACCCCACTATCCAGTTAAGGTGGAGACACCTGACCACACTCCAACACCTGCACCCCACACCGCAAAGTAGTGTAGCAAAGCACCTTCGGCGGCTCCCTGCTTGGAGTGTAGCATAGCACCCCTTGGTGGCTCCCTGCTTGGAACACGAAACGTGCTGGGAGATGGGTGGAGTTTAGTTCACATAAAAGAGCAGGAAGAGTTGAGTCAGTCGTTCAGTCTTTCATTCAGTCAGTGAGTGAGGATGTAGTAGGACAAAGTGTGAGACAGAGAAGATCCCCAGGAGAGGGATGGAAGAAGGAAGTGCTGCAGCAGGCCACAGTGCTCTGGGTCTGCTGGCACAGGAAAGAGACAGAGAAAGGAAGCTTGATTCTCCATTGGGAAGAAGGATTAGCATGGAACATGAGGAGAATAAGAGAACAAGGACCAGGGTTAGAGGAGAACCCTTTTCAAGTTCTAAGCGCAAGGCCGGGGTCCGGTCCCCGAGGTTGTACGGATACTAATGGTCCTGCAGCAGACACCGGAGGAATAGAAATAGTGACCACTTTATTCCCACTCAAGACTTGGGGGCACAACAGCAACATATTAGTGAGCCGGGACTCAGTAGCAAGGAGTCACCGAAGCAGGCTACAGTTGTCTGCCGTACAAGTAGAGTTCATAGGAACATCTGACAGGAGGAACTTCAGTGTAACTCAGTACTAGGAGTACTTCACTCAAAGGCGCTATAAGAGGAGACGTTCAGAAAAGGCACATATGTTGGCGGAGTGTTGGAAAGGAGTACTTCATCTTGCCTGGAAGTTGGTTGAGCTCCTGACCTGGAGGACACGGCAAGGATGCGGGCACCTGTACCACAACAGACTATGAGTAAACCTTTGGAACTACATGCCCTGGTGTCCTCCACTTATTCCTGCACCAACCCACTCCGCACTGCTACATCCCCTGCGCCCGACACTACACCATCTAAGTGTCACTTCACCTACACTGCCCTGGGACTACAGCCCTGCCTGTGGAGGGCTATATCATCACTGTTGCACCACACCATCTGTCCCAGAGGATCTGTCTGCAGCATCGGCTTACATCTCTATTGCCAAACACCACAGGTGGCGTCATGAATCACTCATCATAAGCACACTGAACATTCCCCTTTTACAATGGACGCCCAGGGCCACGGGCCGGGTCCCAGCTGCCGTGACATCTCCCATTGAAGCTCATCGGACCCGGTACCGAGTACCCCACAGCCCTGGGTGTGAGGGCGTCCCATTTTTGGTGTCACGAACAGGATGACGAAGCCCGATGCCACCGGGTTCTGTGTGCCTACGATTTATTGGACTTAAAAAGTTTTGTGGAAATGTGCAGAAGACCCAATTTGATAGACTGTAAAATGAATGCTAAAAATGGCCGCCGGCGTGGAGAAGAAGGACGTGACAACATGGGTGGTCTTAAGAAAAGACCACGAACTGTCCTGGGCCTCCCCTGTCTGAACTTCTATGCGACAGCAACATGGCCCACCCCCCGAGGGGTTTGTATACTGGCCTGGTATGGAGGAGTAGGAAGGAGACGCTGCCCCCAGAAGGAGGAGCGGGGGCCGGTGGCGGGAAAAGAGGCGAGACAGGAAGAAGAAGAAGAAGGAAAGAACGCCATGATGGAAGGAGCGCGGAGGCCAGAAGAAAATGGCGGGGAGAAGCCATCCTCCCCCAAGCAACACCCGCGGAGCATACGGCCGCTGCGACACACCCTTTACAGCGGCCGCCACCACCTTCAGGCTGGTGCTGTCACTGGCCTGCCAGAGGAAGGTACATGAGGGTTCTGGAGGCTGTGGGACAGGAGCTGAGTCCCAGCCTGGCTCTAGTGCAGCCGCACAGGCTTTTACCGGCATGCCCCCATCCTGTGCCAACACGGATGCAACTACCGGTCGTTCATTAGTCCACTCCCGGGGTTGCGGCTGCCATCATTCGTCCCTCAGTACCTAAGCAGGAGTCAGCACATCACAGGGAAGCACCGGGTATGGTCGCCGCCCCTGCCATGATCCTGGTACTAGGAGCCGTGCCTGTGGACAGAAATGGCCCGGTGATTACTCAAACCATGAGTGGTGGCATTCCAATTGCATCCAGCCCGCAACAAGCGGCCTTAGCACCAACTGTGGTACCACTTGGGATCCCAGAGCAGCATCTATCGGTACCGGCTACAGCCCTTGCTGACTTGTTGGCAGCAGAAGCACCACCTGCAGTAGCTGATGTGCACCCAGTACCGGTAGCAATGACCATCGCTGCCATTCCACCGGAGCCCGTGGCAACCCATCCCTCACCAGGAGAAAAGGAGTACCTGCAATTTGTAGACTGCCAGCAACAGGATGAAGACACCCAGATCATCTCCCCTGGAAGCAGCCCAAGTCAACAGCTTCCAGAACCCCAGGAGGGGATTACTAGCCATAATAAGTAACTTTGTTACCTAGGAGGGTATTTGCACCTTTGTGCCTTTTTCTATTTTGTTTAGTTTGTTCATCATGCTTTTGTTTTTCCAGTTGTTGCCCAGTTTTATTGGCAGCGTTTTTCATGCTTGAACTGTGGAGATCATGGACGCTGAATGATCCAGAACTGTATTGTAAATAGTTGCACCTCCTTTGGTGCCCTTTCTTGGTTTTACCTAGGTCTTTTATAAATAAGGCCTACCTCATCGTGGAGCATGGCTCCATTCCAAGGACACTGCAAGAGATCCTGGCTGGGAGCGGTGTCCAGCACGTACAAGAATTATTGAAGTTTTTTGATGTGAAGTATTTGATAATGTGCTTTATGAAAGTATTAATAGATAGAAAACAGCTTTTAATGAAGAGATGAGAAATTTGAATAAAGATAACTTCTAATAATAAGTAGAAAGTGTGAAAGGAAAGATGATGAAGAAATGTGTTGATGCAGAATACTTGAAGTGGTAGTAAGGTATTGCCAAAAGCACGTTTGAATTAGGTACTGTATTGAAACATAGATAGTTAGTTAAAAATTGTTTGCAACGTTCAAGAAACAGTGCCTCTCATATTGAGAAGATTAGATAAGAACTGTTTATTAGCATTACAAAAATTTTGTCCTTTGTTTGTCAACTTTTGTTTTCTTGCAGCCCGCGGACATGCTGTGTTTAACGGGGGGGTATGTGGCGCCCCTGAGTTCAGTCGCCACAGAGGTACTGCACCTCCTCCTGAGGTGTGGTACCCCACTATCCAGGTAAGGTGGAGACACCTGACCACACTCCAAGACCTGCACCCCACACCACAAAGTAGTGTAGCAAAGCACCTTCGGCGGCTCCCTGCTTGGAGTGTAGCATAGCACCCCTTGGTGGCTCCCTGCTTGGAACACGAAATGTGCTGGGAGGTGGGTGGAGTTTAGTTCACGTGAAAAAGCGGGAAGAGTTGAGTCAGTCGTTCAGTCTTTCATTCAGTCAGTGAGTTAGGATGTAGAAGGACAGAGTGTGAGACAGAGAAGATCCCCGGGAGAGGGATGAAAGAAGGAAGTGCTGCAGCAGGCCACAGTGATCTGGGTCTGCTGGCACAGGAAAGAGACAGAGAAAGGAAGCTTGATTCTCCATTGGGAAGAAGGATTAGCACGGAACATGAGGAGAATAAGAGAACAAGGACCAGGGTTAGAGGAGAACCCTTTTCAAGTTCTAAGCGCAAGGCCGGGGTCCGGTCCCTGTGGTTGTACGGATACTAATGGTCCTGCAGCAGACACCGGAGGAATAGAAGTAGTGACCACTCTATTCCCACTCAAGACTTGGGGGCACAACAGCAACATATTAGTGAGCCGGGACTTGGTAGCAAGGAGTCCCCCGAAGCAGGCTACAGCTGTCTGTCGGACAAGTAGGGTTCATAGGAACATCTGACAGGAGGAACTCCAGTGTAACTCAGTACTAGGAGTACTTCACTCAAAGGCACTATAAGAGGAGATGTTCAGAAAAGGTACATATGTTGGTGGAGTGTTGGAAAGGAGTACTTCATCTTGCCTGGAAGTTGGCTGAGCTCCTGACCTGGAGGACACGGTACGGATGCGGGCACCTGTACCACAACAGACTGTGAGTAAAGCTTTGGAACTACATGCCCTGGTGTCCTCCACTTATTCCTGCCCCAACCCGCTCCGCACTGCTACATCCCCTGCGCACGACACTACACCATCTAAGTGTCACTTCACCTACACTGCTCTGGGACTACAGCTCTGCCTGTGGAGGGCTATAACATCACTGCTGCACCACACCATCTGTCCCAGAGGATCTGTCTGCAGCATCGGCTTACATCTCTATTGCCGAACACCACAGGTGGTGTCACGAATCACTCATCATAAGCACACTGAACATTCCCCTTTTACAATGGACGCCCAGGGCCACGGGCCGGGTCCCAGCTGCTGTGACATCTCCCATTGAAGCTCATCGGGCCCGGTACCGAGTACCCCACAGCCCAGGGTGTGAGGGCGTCCCATACATATGGGGGCCAGGATGGAGACACATTGGAGGCCAGGATGGCTACACATGGGGGGGTCAGGATGGATACACATGGGGTCCAGGATGGATATATGGGGAAGGGCCAGGATGGACATATATGGGAGCAGGTTGCATATATGGGGGGCAGGACAAAAGACCAGGAAGCATATATATGGGGGTCCAGGATGCACAAATATGGGGGACCAGGATGGATATATGGGGGAGCAAGAAAAGGGACCAGGAAGGATATATGGTGGTCCAGGAAAGATATATGGGGGCAGTATAAGACATATGGCCAGTATGTATAGCTGGGGGTGTAGGATGGATATCTGGGAGCCAGGCTGGAAAAGGGACATAGGGGACCAGGCTGGAGCATATTATAAAATAAAGGGGGCAAGGCTGAGGGACTAAATTACTGTTTGAGGGCCAGAATGAGGAACACGATATATTAATTTATCGTGACAAGTGGGAAACATAATTTCTTTAGGGTCCAATTAGGGACACTATTACTACTGTAATATAATTTACTTTTTAGGAAACATATTGGGGATCCGCACGACGGAGGCAAGCGCAAAGCAACAGGATTAACCACCTCTAAAATTTCGTAAGGACCAATAAACTTGGGACCCAACTTAGCAGAAGGAACCTTCAACCTTATATTCTTGGTGGATAACCATACCTTATCCCCCACTTGGAACGCCGGTCCCACCAATCGTCGTTTATCCGCAAAAAATTTATACTTGCCCTGAGACTCTCCAATGTTCCTCTGGACCTCCCTACAGACCTCAACCTACTGCAGAATGGCCGAATCAGCCCCAGGACACCCCAAATCCAGCCAGGAAAATTCACCAAAATGAGAGTGAAAACCATAATTACAGAAGAACAGGGAAGTACCAGTGGACTGATTGACATGATTATTAAATGCAAATTCTGCCATAGGTAATGAAGAGCACCAATCATCCTGTCGAGATGTGTAAGACACCATAAAATATACTTCAAAGACTGATTGGTCTTTTCAGTCTGACCCTTGGTCTCGGGATGATAGGCTGATGAAAAGGTCAAACGGATACCCAGCCTTTTACAAAAAGCCCTAAAGAACTTAGACACAAACTGCACCCCTCTATCAAACACCACTCTCATAGGCACACCATGTAATCGCACAACATGCTCAATGAATAGTTTCGATAAAGTCTCAGCATTAGGCAGTTCCGCCAACGGTACAAAATGCGCCTGTTTTCTGAACCTAACCATTACTACCCAGACCACAGGTTTGCCATTGGAAGGAGGGAGATCAGTGACAAAATTCATGGACAGATGAGTCCAAGGTCTATCTGGAATTGGAAATGGCACTAATTCCCTGGCCAGCCAGTTATGGGAGGTTTTAGCACTGTCACATGTTTCACAGGAGGACACAAATACAGTGACATCAGAAGCCAATGAGGACCACCAAACAGCCTAGCAATGGCTTTACACGTGGCCGAGATTCCAGGATGCCCACTAAGAGCTGAGTCATGGAACTCCCAGAGCACCCTTAACTGATATTGGACCGGCACAAAGAACTTATCAGGCACAGACGGAGGAGCAAGAGACTGGGCCTCCCGAATCTCCTGCTCCAATGCCGAGAAAACTCCAGCCACAACTACTCCGCGCTGTAGAATGGAGGAAGGAGGTTCAGGAGGTGACATTGGATCCAAGCTGCGAGATAAAGCATCAGCCTTCACATTCTGGACCCAGGCCTAAAAGTGATAGAAAACTGAACATTGAGAAAAAAAAAAGTGACCACCTTGCCTGACTCGGAGTTAAACGTTTGGCGGACTCAATGTACGACAGGTTCTTGTGGCCCGTAATGACTGTGATTCGATGGACAGCCCCCTCCAAAAAGTGCATTAATTCTTCAAAAGCCAGTTTAATAGCTAATAACTCCCAGTTAACCACATCATAATTCCTTTCAGCAGAGAAAATTTTTTTTTCAAAAAGAAGGCACATGGTCTTAAACTGGTTAACGTGGTGGGCCTCTGGGACAACACTGACCCCACTCCCATCTCCGAGGCGTCCACTCCCACAATAAATGGTTCAGATAGATCACGTTGAATTAGTACAGGGGCAGACAAAAAAATTATTTTTTAGAAGAAAACGCCGCTAAAGCTGGAGCTGACCAGTTTTTGAGATCAGCCCCCTGCAAGTTAAATGCGTGAGGGGTTTAACCATCTGAGAAAACCACTTGATGAATTTTCTATAATTTCTATAATAATTGGCAAAACCCAGAAAACGCTGAAGACCTTTGAGATCTCGGGGTTTCACCCAATCCACAATAGCCTGTACCTTTCTAGGGTCCATGCGAAACCCCTCAGCAGACAAAATGAACCCCAGAAAGGACAATTCTTAAAAAAAAAATGAAGCCCTCCAGTTTAGTAAAGAGGGAGTTCTCCCTAAGCCTATGGAGGACTGCACGAAGGTAACCCATGTGCTTCTGTTTATCAGCAGAATTTATAAGGTTATCATCCAGATAAACTACCATGAAGCACCCAATAAAATCAGAAAAACAATTGATAATATTTTTAAACACTGCTGGAGCGTTAGTCAGGCCAAAAGGCATAACCAAAATCTCAAACAATCCCTTGGAGGTGAGAAATGCCGTTTTCCACTCATCCCCCTCCCGCACACGGATGAGATTATATGCTCCCCTGAGGTCCAACTTACAGAACCACCTGGCACCAGACAATTGATTGTACAAATCAGGAATAAGAGGGAGGGGTAAGTATTCCTTATGGTGATTTTATTTAATTCTCGAAAATCAAGGCATGGGCATAAACGACCATCTTTTTTTTTTAACAAAAAAAGAACCCCGCCGCCACAGGAGAAACAGAAGGACAAATTTGTCCTTTATGAAGGCTCTTGGAGATATACTCCTTCATAGCAGCCTGCTCAGGGCCAGAGAGACTGTACAAACGGGCCTCGGGCAATTTGGCACCAGGAACGAGATTAACAGCACAATCAAATGGGCGGTGTGGTCATAAGACCTCAGCCTCCTTTTCGGAGAACACATCCTCAAAATCCTTTAGGTACTCTGGAATACCTTCCAGACTGACAGATGAAACAGGTACATTTACAATGCACGCCATCAAACAATTAGGACCCCAATTAACAATGTCCCAGGATTCCCAGTTAATAATCGGGTTATGTACTCGTAACCAGGTAAATCCATGCACCAATCCCACAGGAAGATTGTCCAGAACAAAACATGTAATACGTTCTTGATGACAGTACCCCACCTTGAGGATAAACTCCTCGACGACAAACTTAATAACATTATTAGGAAGAGGTGTTTTATCAATGGCCACGATATTAATTGGAGTTCCCAACTTGACTGTCCCTAACTTACATTTGGCCACCAATTCAGAGTCAATCAAGCTCAAGATGACCTGAAGTCCACAAAAGCTGAAGTGGGAATAGAACAGCTCTGGACATAAAGTTCCTCTTCCAGCAGTAACTTAACCAATGAGGAAAAAGGTACCTGAGAGTCTGGGCAACCTCCTCGATAGTTAGTCAGACTTAGGTGTTTCCTGGCACATTGGGAATTGGAGGACAGGAGGGACAGTTCTTTTTCTAGTGTCTCGAACTACCACAGTAGAAGCAGAGTCTCCCTTTCCATCATTGTTTCCTCTCCTTTTCCTTGACGGCAGTGGCCCCCACCTCCATGGGCTCAGAATGTGGTGTAACGTCAAGATTACTCGGAAGAAATGGAACTTCCTGCTACATAACACCCCTCTTCTGTAGTCTTTGATCCATCCGGATGGCGTGAGTCATAGCCTCCTCCAAGGAACTACGTGGTGGATGGAGAGCCAGAGCGTCCTTCAGATGATCAGAGAGTCCCCTCCGGAACTGACACCAAAGAGCAGAGTCATTCCAGGACACCTCGGGGTACTATCGTCTCAACTCGGAACAATACCACTCGGCTGAGCGGTTTCCCTGAACAAGATCCATGATAGTGTCGTCTGCCAACCTGACACAGTTCGGTTCGTCATAGATAAGTCCTGAGGTCTCAAAAAACCTATCCACAGACATCCGTTCAGGGGCAGTAGGGAGCAGCGAGAAAGACCAGTATGGAGAATCCTCCCTGAACAAGGATATAATAATCCCCACCCGCTGACTCTCATCCCCAGAGGATCGAGATCTAAGCGAAAATAATAATTTGCAACTCTCAGTGAACGTACAAAACTTATCCTTCTCACCAGAGAAGATGCCAGGTAGCTTGACCGAGGGTTCGGGAGAGTACAAGGTGACATCTACAAAATCACCAGTCCTACCAACAACATGAAGGAGGGGCACCCTGCACAGTCTTAACAGTCTCCGTCATCTCTTTCTGCAAATGAGTATGGGACGTGGCAAGGGCCCGGTGTTCCACCGACAATCCCTGCATCATTTGCATCAAACTGGACACCTGATCCACCAAGTTACGAAGCAGATTCATAACCAGGGAAAAAAATGATAAACCCCTTTAAATATAATGTCAGTTATAATGTAATGCTGCTGCAGCACAGTAGCATGCAACCTCCACCAGGGGGTGCTGATGAGGGAAGAAAGGTTGCACGCACAGCGTACCACCACAGTGCAGCAGCGCAGGTGCCACTAGGTGGCAAGAGAGTGGTCAGATGAGCCGGGTCAGTAACGGACAGGGAATGCAGTACCAGAGGAAACAGCAATACACGTGGTTAGCTACAAGCCAGAAAAGTCAGAGCCAGTTGGGAGCAGAGATGCCAGAGACGTAAGCCAGTAAAACAGGTCAGAGAACAAGCCGGGTCAAATACCAAGAGGCCACAGCACGGGGAGCAAACACGAAGATGAGCAGGGTAGCAGGAGTGGGGAAGGCACGGGAACTCAGGCAACGGGCAGAGGACAAATCAGGGTGTAACGGGGTTGGCCGGTCAAGCCAGGGGAACTATAACTGATGCTGCCTGCAGGCAGCAGTGGAATGAAATAGTCTAACAGATCCCAAAACAAGGTAGAGAAGGTTAACACCCGCACGACCAGGCCGGGGAGAGAATAGCAAGAAACAAACCCTGAACTGGATCATGACATCAGACCTCCCACCTGCCACTCCATTTTAAAATGGGGATAAGTGTCCTAGCAACAACAAAAGTTCCTCATTCTTCTGAACGGTGCAGTTTCTATTGGTCAGACCTAAATGATCACCTATCCTGTGGAGCCCAAGGATCAGTGAAAACTTGTTTTAATCAAAGAACCCCATTAATGTAAACTACCGCAATTCTACATCCCAGTTATGGGGGTGCACAGTAGATGTGCAGGAGCCGCCTGTGTTTTACAGTCGATGGTCCACTATAATCAGGACAACGAATGACAGATATTTGCATATAGCTGTAGGGTGGGCCCCTAGGGTCCATTCCCACTGTGGACCACAGACACCCCAGTCCGACCCGGTATATACATATATATATTTCGAGGGGTCATATCTCCCGACTCTGCAGACCGCATGCTGGTGTTGTACTTGGTAAGCCCGGACCAGAGGTTATGGAGATGAATGAGGGAGACCAAAAGTTCAAAAATAAACTTTCCTTTACATAGCAAGAACTTGATGAGAAGCATGTACATCACATTGCAGTTGTCACACTTTATGAATGCTTCTTCTGCATTATGCAGAGTCAGGAACTTTCCGGCTTCATGTGGCGGTACATAATTTTTGTTATAAGTCACAATAGTGCAGCAAACCTGAGCTAATGACCTCACCCTACTCTGTGTCTCCGCTATGTTCCCTGCCTGGAATCCAGATTCCCACTGCCATTATATCTTTGCTTTACATCAGAACGTACTATCTGATGTCTCCCTCCTGACACACAACACCATATCAATTCAAGTCTGCAATCAGATAGACCAAAGGTCACTAATGACAAGGAATTAGCTCTCCTGTGTGCCCATGTAGCTCAGTATGAGGGCTCCCACACAGTATGGTGGCCTCCACAAACCCCACACAGTATCACGGCCCCCACAGCACCTCACACAGTATTATGGCCCCCACACCCTGCTACAGAAAATAAGGACCCCCAGTCAGTATGGAGGAATTTACAGTCCACCACAACCCCTTACTCAGTATAATGTCGCGTACCAGCCACACATCCAGTATGAGAGTCCCAACAGCTCTTCTCTTAATATTAAGCCTCCACAATTCCCGATTAAAAACACACACACTATTCACCCAACCCCATTCCCGAGGTGACCTGCTCCAGTCTGTGTGATGTGAGTACTGAGGCTCCATACTACAGGTGTGATGTAGTGACTAGAGTTGAGCGACTTTTGTTTTTTTAGGGTCGAGTTTCGTTTCGTGAAACCCGACTTTTCCAAAAGTCGGGTTGAGCAAGATCGTCCGATTATAGGGAAAAGTCGGGGTCGTCCCAAAACACGAAACCCAATGTAAGTCAATGGGGAATAAAAGTCGGCAGTGAGAGGAGGACAGGAAACACACCTACAGTGCCCATTTGAATGCCAAAAGCATCAATTCTTCTTACTTAAGCTTGTCAACCTTAATTAACTTCATAATACAAGTTACGCACTGAAAAATGGGGGTTATTTGGCTAAAGTTGTGGGGGGGAGGGCTGGCTCCAGGTTTTCATGTGCCCTGGGCGAAAGAGCGCCCCTTTAACACATACCACAACTCATCATGCTCCGATACGGCAGAGAAATAGTGGTATAGTACAATGAAAAATACTTCACTTTTTACATCTCATGACGAGGCCCATCTATTTCTCCATACAGAATCATTGGTCCCATATAATGTTTGAAACAGTATATGATGAGCTCCACATAATGCTACAGTATATGTTGGTCCCCATGGATGAACCTCCACTGTCTTATGGGCCCAAATAATGCTCCAAACATAATGGGCCCCATTTCTAATGCTCTAGTGTATAATGGGCCCTGTAAATGCTGCTCCAGTGTCTGATGTCCACCTTTGGAATGTTCCAGTGTATGGTGGGCCCCATCTATCATTCTCCAGAGTATAGTGCTCCCCAAAAATTGCTGTCCCAACATTGAAAACAATCAAATAAGTCTCCTCGCTAGGGATTCCCTGTACTAGTCTGGACTCCTCGTCGTCCCCATCTTCCATCTCACTGCACAGTATTTCAACCTTGCAAGTGCTGTGATCCTGAGCAAGCAGGGGGGGCCCACTCGTTGGCGACGGCACTGGCACAGGGCCCCTGATAGTACGGTGGTGTGTCTGATGGCGGGTGGGCCGAACCTGCACTTTCATCTGCAGCTTCCTCTTTGTCACCGTGTAAGATGGAACTGTATATGGGAAGGGTAACCTGAGTTTCATCAGGGTCAGATTCAGGCCGTGTAGCGTGCGAGGGGAATGTAGTGGTCTGGGTCAATGTACCAGCAGATTCATCGAGCAGTGGCTGGGCATCAGTGCACTTGTGTCGCCCCCAGGAGTACGGTCGCCACAGTGGCATTACCTTCCTCCTAGGGAGTGTGATGTCATGCTTGGGAGCAATGAAGGATCTCTCTAGCAGGTTAACTGATTGGGCGGCGTTATTCCCACGAGTCATGACCCTCCAAACAGCGTTCATGAAGGCAAAGTGTTTGTTTTACGTGGGCAGTATGGTTGCAAAGCTGAACCTTAAAGGAATGTCCAGAAGGGCACCACCAGGAGTGGAGCCTACGGTTAAATTCGACTCCACCTGGGAAACCTCAACCATGCCAGCTACAGAACAGATGCAAGCTTAATTCCGTTAACGAACGAGACTCCGTCATGCCCCGCGGTCCGAGTCCGGCTTACTAGAGGGACATGTGAGGCTCTGGCACATGAGATTGGCCAATAACTGGTGTGTCATGCCCTTACATGTCCGTGGCTGCATGTGCGCTACACTGAAAAGGCCAGCGTTTGTCGCGTACAGGTGCAGATAACCCACTGAACAACGTTAGTGATGGGGATCACTGATTACAATTATTACCCGCGAACGATGATTTCCCAGTAAGTGCAGGTCAACCACAGTTCCGGAATTAGGCCTAACCGTCATTCCTGAAAAAATTAAAAACTTACGTGTGCAAACCACAGGTGCTGTAGCTTGCTTAACAGCTCGCCAGCCGTTCTCACGCCCAGTATGGATTACACGTGATTGCACAAAGGTGAGAAAGGGTACCGTATCCCCAGATAACATGTATGGATAGCGTACACATTCAAAATATATGTCTATACATCAGGAGGCAGGCTCAGACGGTGTTAGGCCCAGTATGGATTGCACGTGATTGCACAAAGGTTAGAAAGAGTACCGTATCCCCAGATAACATGTATGGATAGCGTACACATTCAAAAGATATGTCTATACATCAGGAGGCAGGCTCAGATGGTGTTAGGCCCAGTATGGATTGCACGTGATTGCACAAAGGTTAGAAAGGGTACCGTATCCCCGGATAACATGTATGGATAGCATAGTGTACACATTCAAAATATATGTCTATACATCAGGAGGCAGGCTCAGACGGTGTTAGGCCCAGTATGGATTGCACGTGATTGCACAAAGGTTAGAAAGGGTACCGTATCCCCAGATAACATGTATGGATAGCGTACACATTCAAAATATATGTCTATACATCAGGAGGCAGGCTCAGACGGTGTCAGGCACAGTATGGATTGCACGTGATTGCACAAAGGTTAGAAAGGGTACCGTATCCCCGGATAACATGTATGGATAGCATAGTGTACACATTCAAAATATATGTCTACACATCAGGAGGCAGGCTCAGACGGTGTTAGGCCCAGTATGGATTGCACGTGATTGCACAAAGGTTAGAAAGGGTACCGTATCCCCGGATAACATGTATGGATAGCATAGTGTACACATTCAAAATATATGTCTATACATCAGGAGGCAGGCTCAGACGGTGTTAGGCCCAGTATGGATTGCACGTGATTGCACAAAGGTTAGAAAGGGTACCGTATCCCCAGATAACATGTATGGATAGCGTACACATTCAAAATATATGTCTATACATCAGGAGGCAGGCTCAGACGGTGTCAGGCACAGTATGGATTTGACGGCCCAGATTACACAGCGGAGGAGCAGGGAGAGGTAAAGATTGCAAATGCTGGGGCCCTGCCCAAGCAAGGGGGGCCCACTCGTGGGCGTCGGTACTGGCAATGGGCCCCTCATAGTTCAGCGGTGTGTCTGACGGCGGGTGTGCACCACCATCGTCAGAGACACTTGATTGCACTATGAGGGACCCTGTGCCAGTGCCCGCGCCCAAGAGTCGGCCTACCCACCTGTCCAGGGCAACGGCACTCGCACGGTGTCGTGCGCTAGGTGGTGACCCCAGCCATGGGGGGGAGGCAGCACAGTTAGGGAGTTTTAGAAAGTGGCATATGTTGATGTTGGACTTTCAGCTGATGCAAAAGGCGAAATAGGTGAAGTCCCAAGAAGAGGTGGACCAAAGCAAGACATTTTTCTGTCACCCTATGTGTCATCAGGGGAAGGTGGGACAAAATCCTTGGAAACCCATGCATGGTTCATTTTAATGAAGGTTAGATCATCCACATTTTGGGTTGACAGACGGGTCCTTTTTTCTGTCAGGATTGATCCAGCTGCACTGAAGACTCTTTCCGATAGCACACTTGCAGCTGGGCAAGCGAGCTCCTGTAAGGCATATTGGGCCAATTCAGGCCAGGTGTCCAGTTTAGCGGCCCAATAGTCAAAGGGGAATGACCTGTGTGGGAGAACATCGATATGGGAGGAAAAGTAGTTTGTTACCATAGTTGACAACTGCTTTCTCCTGTCACTTTCCATCGATGCAGTTTTACCAGTTGTGTGAGCGGTATTTGAAAAATCAGTCCACAACATTGTCATGAAACCCCTGTCTCCAACGCCACTTCTGCTGTGTGCACCACGAACACCTCTGCCAAGCTGCCCCCGGCCCGTACGGCTCGTGTGAGAGCCATCACCGCTGCTGTGTGCTGGGAATGCCTCAAGCAACCGATTTACCAGAGTTGCTGGTTTATTAGCCAATATTAGGTCAAGGTTCTCCTGTGACATGATGTTTTGTAATTTGCCTTTATAGCGTGGATCCAGGATGCTGGCCAACCAGTAGTCGTCATCGTTCATCATTTTGGCAATGCGGGGGTCCCTTTTTAGGATCTGCAAGGCATAATCTGACATGTGGGCCAATGTTCCCGGTGTCAATGATGCACTGCGAGTGCTGGTTGGAGGAGCACTTTCTGGCAAATCCACATCCCTCCAGTCACGCACAAACCCTGTACCAGACCTTGCCACGCCAACATTTTCACTTGCCCCACGAGATGCATCCTCCTCCCCTAAGTAATCATCCCCATCATCATCCTCCTCCTCCTCTTCTTCCTCCACCTCGTCCAGGAGAGGTCCCTGAGCAGACAATGGCTGAATGTCATCAAGGATTCCCTCCTCCTCTTCCTCCTCATCAACATTGGCTGCAGACGCCTGCTCCTTAAGGTGCGTCAAAGTTTGCATGAGCAGATGCATAAGTGGGATGCTCATGCTTAGGATGGCGTCGTCTGCGCTTACCAGCCGTGTGCATTCCTCAAAACACTGAAGGACTTTACAGAGGTCTTTCAGCTTCGACCACTGCACACCTGTCAACTCCATGTCTGCTCTCAAAGTGCCTGGCCGTGTATCCTCCCACAAATGCATTATGGCCTGCCTCTGCTCGCACAGCCGCTCCACCATGTGCAGGGTGGAGTTCCACCTTGTTGCAATGTCGATAATGAGGCGGTGGTTGGGAAGGTGGAGCAATCGCTGCAGCTTCTGCATACGAACGGAGTGTACAGGCGACCGGCGGATGTGCGCGCACAGTCTTCGCACCTTCTGGAGCAGGGCTGTTAACTCCGGATAATTTTTGAGGAAGCACTGCACCACCAGGTTCAAGGTGTGAGCCAAGCAAGGTATGTGGCTGAGTTTTGAAAGGGCTGTGGCTGCCACAAAATTACGGCCGTTATCACTAACTACCTTGCCTGCCTCAAGATGTACACTGCCCAGCCATGACTCAGTTTGTCGCTTCAAGTACTCGGCCAGTACCTCGGCGGTGTGTCTGTTGCCCAAACACATCATCTGCAACACAGCCTGCTGACGCTTTCCACTAGCTGCTCGATAGGGGGACACATCGTGTGCAACAGTGGCAGCTGCAGATGGAGTGCTCGTACGACTGCGCTCTGTGGACGAGCTTTCGCTTCTGGAGGAGGAGGAGGAGGGTCGAACGCCTACAGCCAACTGTTTCCTATACTGTGGGCTAGGCAGCACTGTCCCACCACCGCTGTCCCCTGTGGACCCTGCATCCACCACATTAACCCAGTGCGCAGTGATGGACACGTAACGGCCCTGGCCATGCCGACTGGACCATGCATCAGTTGTGAGGTGCACCTTTCCGCTCACTGACTGCTTGAGTGCATGGACAATGCGGTCTTTCACATGATGGTGGAGGGCTGGGATGGCTTTGCGAGAGAAGAAGTGGCGACTGGGTAGGTCATAGCGTGGTACTGCATAGGCCATGAGTTCGCGGAAAGCTGCGCTTTCCACCAACCGAAAGGGTATCATCTCAAACGAGATTAGTTTGGCAATGTGGGCGTTCAAACCCAGTGTACGCGGATGAGAGACTGAGTACTTTCTTGACCTACTCATAGTGTCTGGGAGGGTGAGCTGGACTTGAGAGCTGCATATGGTGGAAGTAGCAGTGGACAGGGCGGACTGAGAGAGGGTTGATGATGGTGATGGAGTTGTTGTTCTTTCTGATGGCCTAGAATCAGTCTTTCGTTGATATAACAGTGGGATTCCCTGACTGCTGTGGCATTGCAACGACACCTCAACATTTGCTGCTGTGCTAACCGGTGGGCTTACAGTGGGGGAAACAATGTAGCGTTGCTGACTACCTTCGTTGTGATCAGTTGCACATGTGGCACTTGAGGTTTGGTGTTGTGTCCACGCTTGCAAGTGCATGGTGTTTAAATGTCTAAGCATGCAACTGGTATTCAAATTTTTCAGATTTTTCCCTCGGCTAAAGGTCTTTGCGCACTTCTTACAGATAACCTTGGCCTGATCATGAGGATTTTGTTCAAAAAAGTGCCACACTGCACTCTTCCTACTTTGGCAGACATTTTGCGGCCTAGCACGCTGTGATCTTTTGGCCCTCTGGACAAGCTGTCCAGCAACTCTTTTGATGTTTGGAACCTGTCTTTGGAGTGCTCCGGGCCTGCCAGATAACAGCTGTTGCGATGTCGATATCTGCTGTGGATGCTCCTCATCTGAGCTATTGGAAGCAGCACCCTCTTCCCCCAATGGATGCCAATCTGGGTCAACAACTGGGTCATCCATCACCTCCTCTTCTATGTCATGTGCACCTTCCTCTGTGTCACCGTGTATGGTGGTATAGTGTGCGGGAAGGGGCACCTGAGTCTCATCAGGGTCAGAATCTGGCTCTGTACACTGCGAGGACAATGTAGTGCTCTGAGTGAATGTACCAGCAGAATCATCCATCAGCGGCTGTGCATCAGTGCACTCCATGTCAGATTCATCTTGGCCTGGGTAATTCACCATTTCACTTGATAATCCAGGCATGGTATGTGAAAACAGCTCCATGGAGTAATCAGTAGTATGGCCTGCGTCATCCTTCAATCTTGGTTGGGGTGAAGGACACAAGGAAAGGTGTGGTTCATGAACATGAGCCTCCAATGACGACTCAGTGCTTTTACTTTTTACAACTGAAGAAGAGGAGGCGATAGAGCTGGAGGCTGAGTCAGCAATGTAAGACAAAACTTTTTCCTGATGCTCTGGCTTTAAAAGCGGTTTGCCAACTCCTAGAAAACTAAGCGTTCGAGGCCTTATGTAGCCAGACGATGATGCAGGCTCAACACCTCCTGCATTCGGTCCTATTTTGCTCTTGCCACTACCATCAGATCCACCACCAACACCATCATTACCAGCTGCCAACCCCCGCCCAATTCCACGGCCTCTTCCACCAGCCTTCCTCATTTTTGGTAGAAATGTAGACAAAATCCAACAAACTATATAGTAATGTAAAACAAGGTACAAGGTGTCTATAGGACAGGGGAGATTTTGAATTTCTGCAGACACTTGTGGACACTGGACACTTATGGATTGTGTGAGGCCCACTGAGTATCTGAGCGCTCTGTCACAGGCTCGATGGCAGAGCTGTGACCAAAGTGACTAGAGGATAAGGGAGATTTTGAATTTCTGCACACACTTGTGGACACTGGACACTTATGGATTGTGTGAGGCCCACTGAGTATCTGAGCGCTCTGTCACAGGCTCGATGGCAGAGCTGTGACCAAAGTGACTAGAGGATAAGGGAGATTTTGAATTTCTGCACACACTTGTGGACACTGGACACTTATGGATTGTGTGAGGCCCACTGAGTATCTGAGCGCTCTGTCACAGGCTCGATGGCAGAGCTGTGACCAAAGTGACTAGAGGATAAGGGAGATTTTGAATTTCTGCAGACACTTGTGGACACTGGACACTTATGGATTGTGTGAGGCCCACTGAGTATCTGAGCGCTCTGTCACAGGCTCGATGGCAGAGCTGTGACCAAAGTGACTAGAGGATAAGGGAGATTTTGAATTTCTGCAAACACTTGTGGACACTGGACACTTATGGATTGTGTGAGGCCCACTGAGTATCTGAGCGCTCTGTCACAGGCTCGATGGCAGAGCTGTGACCAAAGTGACAAGAGGATAAGGGAGATTTTGAATTTCTGCAGACACTTGTGGACACTGGACACTTATGGATTGTGTGAGGCCCACTGATTATCTGAGCGCTCTGTCACAGGCTCGATGGCAGAGCTGTGACCAAAGTGACTAGAGGATAAGGGAGATTTTGAATTTCTGCACACACTTGTGGACACTGGACACTTATGGATTGTGTGAGGCCCACTGAGTATCTGAGCGCTCTGTCACAGGCTCGATGGCAGAGCTGTGACCAAAGTGACTAGAGGATAAGGGAGATTTTGAACTTCTGCACACACTTGTGGACACTGGACACTTATGGATTGTGTGAGGCCCACTGAGTATCTGAGCGCTCTGTCACAGGCTCGATGGCAGAGCTGTGACCAAAGTGACTAGAGGATAAGGGAGATTTTGAATTTCTGCACACACTTGTGGACACTGGACACTTATGGATTGTGTGAGGCCCACTGAGTATCTGAGCGCTCTGTCACAGGCTCGATGGCAGAGCTGTGACCAAAGTGACTAGAGGATAAGGGAGATTTTGAATTTCTGCAGACACTTGTGGACACTGGACACTTATGGATTGTGTGAGGCCCACTGAGTATCTGAGCGCTCTGTCACAGGCAGAAATTGGCTAATGTATCACAAACTACAAGGTGTATGTAGAATTGGGCAGAATTGGAATCTCCCTAGAGTGCAGGTCTGTAAGAACGGAACATGTCCTCGACTTATTCTCACAGAGTGACTCACTGATAGCTTCACTGTGGCTGTGATAACAGCCGTTACACGGTACTGTGTGAGGAGCGTACACCGCTGTATGGTGTGAAAAAATGCACGCTCAGTACCTCAGCAGGACAAAAAAAAAAAATTGTGATTGCTTTTAAAAAAGCAGTTTGCGGAGCAGTGGGTAAACAGCAATGCAGGAATGTCAGGAAGCCTTAGAAGGCAGCCCAACAACCAACACCACTGATACACCACTATATAGCCTCCCCTTGCACTGCACAGTGACTGGTGTGTTGTACAGGCAAAATCGCTAGCAGCAGAAGCAGTTTTTTTTTCTTCTTCTCAGCAGGACAAAAAAAAAAATTGGGATTGCTTTTAAAAAAGCAGTTTGCGGAGCAGTGGGTAAACAGCAATGCAGGAATGTCAGGAAGCCTTAGAAGGCAGCCCAACAACCAACACCACTGATACACCACTATATAGCCTCCCCTTGCACTGCACAGTGACTGGTGTGTTGTACAGGCAAAATCGCTAGCAGCAGAAGCAGTTTTTTTTTCTTCTTCTCAGCAGGACAAAAAAAAAAATTGGGATTGCTTTTAAAAAAGCAGTTTGCGGAGCAGTGGGTAAACAGCAATGCAGGAATGTCAGGAAGCCTTAGAAGGCAGCCCAACAACCAACACCACTGATACACCACTATATAGCCTCCCCTTGCACTACACAGTGACTGGTGTGTTGTACAGGCAAAATCGTTAGCAGCAGAAGCAGTTTTTGGTGTCTTCTTCCCTGCCTAACGCTCTCCCTACAAAATCAGCAGCAGCAGCAGCTCTCCCTATTCTGAGATCAGCATGAGTAACATGGCGGTCGGCGTGCATGCCCTTTTATACCCCCTGTGCATGCCCTTCTGAAAGATGGTGGTGACCCGTGCCTATGTCATCACGTTGCCCACAGTGTCCGTGGATCCTGATTGGCTGAAAAAGAGCGCAAAACAAACTTTTGAAACGCGACTTTGGCGCGTAAGTCGCCGACCTCGTGGCCGACCTCATCCTAGGGTCGGGTTTCGTTTCATGAAACCCGACTTTGCCAAAAGTCGGCGACTTTTGAATTTTTTCGACCCGTTTCGCTCAACTCTAGTAGTGACGCCATTATGCCTGCAGTGCACTGAGTCTCAGACTCACAGGTGAAGGCTGAATGGTGGATCAGGAGCTTTGGACTCCCTGACTCACTATTCTATTCAATGGTATCACCGTCATGGGAGTGTGGATATCGCTGAAATTGTGACGATGGGAAAGAGAGGGTGACCAATACCACACCCCACGAGCCATCTCAATGTATGGGCATCATAGCAACCAAGTGGGATACCTTTATGGATTATACACTTCTGCCTATCCAACTATTGTATGGTAAATATCTCAAAGATCCTGGGTTCATTAGTATCTGCACCAAGAATGAGGCGAAGTGAGTATTTGTTGATTAGCTGTGAGGTTGTCGGTGGGGTGGATGGAATCTTCTTGTGCATGTAGGGGGCAGTACTGTGGGAACATTAGAAAGTAGGGGAAAGGCAGTACTGTGGGATCAATATACTGTGTGTGAGGGGGATGACAGCCCTGTGGAAACATTATCCTGTGTGTATGGCAAGCTGCTATTGTGGGAACATTTTAATTTTACTATGTAGGGGGATGGTGATACTGTGAGAAGATTATACTGTGTGTGGTGGGATGGTGGTACTGTGAGAAGATTATACTGTGTGTGGTGAGATGGTGGTACTGTGAGAAGATTATACTGTGTGTGGTGGGATGGTGGTACTGTGAGAAGATTATACTGTGTGTGGTGGGATGGTGGTACTGTGAGAAGATTATACTGTGTGTGGAGGGATGGTGATACTGTGAGAAGATTATACTGTGTGTGGTGGGATGGTGATACTGTGAGAAGATTATACTGTGTGTGGGGGGATGGTGATACTGTAAGAAGATTATACTGTGTCTGGTGGGATGGTGGTACTGTGAGAAGATTATACTGTGTGTGGTGAGATGGTGGTACTGTGAGAAGATTATACTGTGTATGGTGGGATGGTGGTACTGTGAGAAGATTATACAGTGTGTGGTGGGATGGTGGTACTGTGAGAAGATTATACTGTGTGTGGTGGGATGGTGGTACTGTGAGAAGATTATACAGTGTGTGGTGGGATGGTAGTACTGTGAGAAGATTATACTGTGTGTGGAGGGATGGTGGCACTGTGAGAAGATTATACTGTGTGTGGTGGATGGTGATACTGTGAGAAGATTATACTGTGTGTGGTGGGATGGTGATACTGTGAGAAGATTATACTGTGTGTGGTGGGATGGTGATACTTAGAAGATTATACTGTGTGTGGTGGGATGATGATACTGTGAGAAGATTATACTGTGTGTGGTGGGATGGTGATACTGTTAGCAGATTATACTGTGTGTGGTGGGATGATGATACTGTGAGAAGATTATACTGTGTGTGGTGGGATGGTGATACTGTGAGAAGATTATACTGTGTGTGGTGGGATGGTGATACTGTGAGAAGATTATACTGTGTGTGGGGGGATGGTGGTACTGTGAGAAGATTATACTGTGTGTGGTGGGATCGTGGTACTGTGAGAAGATTATACAGTGTGTGGTGGGATGGTGGTACTGTAAGAAGATTATACTGTGTGTGGAGGGATGGTGGTACTGTGAGAAGATTATACTGTGTGTGGTGGGATGGTGATACTGTGAGAAGATTATACTGTGTGTGGTGGGATGGTGATACTGTGAGATTATACTGTGTGTGGGGGGATGGTGGTACTGTGAGAAGATTATACTGTGTGTGGTGGGATTGTGGTACTGTGAGAAGATTATACTGTGTGTGGTGGGATGGTGATACTGTGAGATTATACTGTGTGTGGTGGGATGGTGATACTGTGAGAAGATTATACTGTGTGTGGTGGGATCGTGGTACTGTGAGAAGATTATACTGTGTGTGGTGGGATGATGATACTGTGAGATTATACTGTGTGTGGTGGGATGGTGATACTGTGAGAAGATTATACTGTGTGTGGGGGAATGGTGATACTGTGAGAAGATTATACTGTGTGTGGTGGGATGGTGATACTGTGAGAAGATTATACTGTGTGTGGTGGGATCGTGGTACTGTGAGAAGATTATACTGTGTGTGGTGGGATGGTGGTACTGTGAGAAAATTATACTGTGTGTGGGGGGATGGTGATACTGTGAGAAGATTATACTGTGTGTGGGGGGATGGTGATACTGTGAGAAGATTATACTGTGTGGGGGGATGGTGATACTGTGAGAAGATTATACTGTGTGTGGTGGGATGGTGATACTGTGAGAAGATTATACTGTGTGTGGGGGGATGGTGATATTGTGAGAAGATTATACTGTGCGTGGTGGGATGGTGATACTGTGAGAAGATTATACTGTGTGTGGTGGGATGGTGATACTGTGAGAAGATTATACTGTGTGTGGTGGGATCGTGGTACTGTGAGAAGATTATACTGTGTGTGGGGGGATGGTGATACTGTGAGATTATACTGTGTGTTGAGGGATGGTGGTACTGTGAGAAGATTATACTGTGTGGGGGGAGGTGATACTGTGAGATTATACTGTGTGTGGTGAGATGGTGGTACTGAGAAGATTATACTGTGTGTGGTGGGATGGTGATACTGTGAGAAGATTATACTGTGTGTTGTGGGATGGTGATACTGTGAGAAGATTATACTGTGTGTGGAGGGATGGTGGTACTGTGAGAAGATTATACTGTGTGGTGGGATGGTGATACTGTGAGAAGATTATACTGTGTGTGGTGGGATGGTGGTACTGAGAAGATTATACTGTGTGTGGTGGGATGGTGATACTGTGAGAAGATTATACTGTGTGTGGTGGGATGGTGATACTGTGAGAAGATTATACTGTGTGTGGTGGGATGGTGGTACTATCAGAACATTATACTGTGTGAGCGGTATCATATATACGACATAAGGGGTGTAAAAAGGAGCGTCATAAGAACAAATCCTCAGGGCTGTGCGGCATTTGTACATAGACTGCCATCTGCCATTCAGACAGGACTATGTGGAATCAAAGGGAAGAGGGAGAGCTTCAGGAAGGAAGAGTCTAGATGGAACACCAGGTCATGTGACCTTGAAGACGCAGTTTCCTGTTATTATAAAGGCCATAGCCCCAAAGTAAAGGGGTGCGGGGAGGAATGTGAGGTATCGGCCATGGTAAAGTGCCCGAGGCAGCTGGTTGTGGGGCAGAACCCTGCTTACAGGGGCATAATGGGGGCATTACACTGTGTGGGGCCAAGAAAGGTGCCTTGTACTATGGGAACACTCTGTCTCCTCACTGCCTGTGCTCCATAGTGGGGTCGTATGTATCTATTACAGGAAACTGTCAGGATCCTGACAGCGCCGGCATGCAGCCTCCGCTGGGCAGGGACTCACCAGTGCTGTAGGTGTCCCGGGGACAGTAACAGCTGGAAAGTACAGATGCACAGGATCTGCACACTGAAGTATTAGCAAGCAGGCACGGGACCTACGGTCATGTGACCACAAGGGGGCGGGGCTTAGCGTTCTGCTTGCTAAGATGGAAGAACACTCAGAGTCGGGCAAACCAGAGATCATACACAATACTGGCGAACGAGGTACAGGAGGGACAAGCAGATGGGAGGTCAGAGGAAGCCAAAGGTCATACACAAGAAGGCGGTGCGGTACCAAAGGGGAGGAGCAGTCGAGTCACAAGCAGAGGGTCATACACGAGAGGTAGCGCAGTACAAGAGGGTCAGACAGAACTCGTAACAGGGACAGAATCGGATCACAACCAAGCAAGCAAGCAAGTTATCAGGCACAAGGCACACGTATACAAGAGGTCACTTAACTCAGCCGAGGGCAGGAGTATAACTGACACCGGACCCAGGTCCAGTGAGCATCAAATAGCCGCCCTTTACCAGAGAGAGGTGGAACAATTAACCCCGTCTGGCCAGGACGGGCCAAAGCGAAACCCCGTCCTGGATCATGACAAAACAGAACAGAAACGTGATGATTCTTATATAGATTCTCAGTGCAGAAGGGGTTAATGTCCCCTGCGCTCAGTAATGGGGGGAATCTCCACATACCTCCACCTGCAGAGCCGCACTCCACATATATGGCTGCTCTGTGCACAGGACCTGTGATGAGGTCACAGGAGGGGAGGAGTCAGGGGTCACATGATCTCCGGAGTGAAGACGCTCCATGGAGCCTTCTCCTCAGTCAGTGACATTCCCGCCATTATTCGCCCCTCACTACTGGCACAATTACCCCGCGCCGCCTTCTCTACACAGTGTTATGTGTGGAATGTAACGTGTGATTTCTCTGGAGGGAAATAGACCCCACACAGGAGGGAATTCTCACCAGTTACCGGCCGTCTACTATATGGCGGCATATGATTGTGCTATCGACTCCACACCAGGAGCTAAAATGCCCAAATCTCTAATGTAACCGCTATAAGAGAAGATATAACAAATTTCCCCTAAACTCACACAGCGGAGGAGGCCTCACTTGGAGCAATGTGACTCGCGCACAGAAAATCTATTCCCAGTTCTGTGATAAGTTATCGGCCAACAGGAAGAAGAAAGGTCTGAATTACAGCCCAGACTGGAGGAGAAACTGCAGGAGTTAGAATTGGCCAATCAGCGCTCTTCACCCCTATACTTATCTACACAAATACAAGATATGAAATGACAATTAGACGCCATTCTCACCACCAGAACGGAGAGACGCTAACTTGGAGTAAAGCCGCGTTTTATCACCATGCCAATAAGCCTAATAAGATGCCGCTCGTAAGCTCAGAATGAGAGAGTCACTGCATATAATCTCCTCTATAAAAGACCCTAAGGGTCAGATCTCAGCCCACCCCGATGTCATGTATAGCACTTATAATGAATACTCCCAGAGTTTGTATTCCCCCCACAATCACCCCCCTCACTACTGGAGTCATTCCTTCACACACTACATCTACCTAACCTGACTGAGTCCGCGGCACAACAACTCCATTTACACATCTCTGAGGAGGAAATAGTTTCACCAACCAAAAAACTAAAAAGAGGAAAGGCCCCGGGGCCGGATGGTCTTACAGCAATATATTATAAAAAATGCAGCGATGTGCTGACACCACATATTAAAAACCTCTGTAATTCACTACTAAATGGCTCACAGCTGCCCCCTGAGCTCTACGTGGCGCATGTAACCGTAATCCCTAATCCTAAGAAAGATCATCTCACCACAAATTATAGACCTATATCCCTCTTATACATTGACTTCAAAATCTTTACATCCATTGTGACTAACAGGATCAATAAAATCCTCCCTCACCTCATCCATCGGGATCAGGTTGGTTTTATACCAGAGCGACAGGCCCCAGATAATATTAGGAGAGCGTTAAATATTATTCATACAACTAACCTACAGCGAAAGCGACTTCTCCTGCTTGCATTAGATATTGAGAGGGCTTTCGATTCGGCGTCCTGGACATATCTCTTTACGGTTCTATCGGAAGTCGGATTCTCCCCTAAACTTATAAAGTGCCTCCAATTATTATATGATAGCCCTATCGCTTATGTAAAACTCCCGTCAACACATTCCACTCCAATTAATATTCAGAGGGTACCAGGCAGGGCTGTCCTCTATCTCCGGCTCTTTTTGCACTTGCAATGGAACCCATTGCGGAAGCAGTAAGGAGAGATCAGAATATCCTGGGCCCTGAGAATATGGGAGACCAATATAAAGTCAGCCTCTTTGCGGATGATCTCCTGCTAACATTAATAAGTCCCCACACTACACTCCCTCACTTGTTTTCCCTCCTTCACAAATTTGAGAAGATCTCAGGGTTAAAGATTAACATTGATAAACCCGAAGCATTATTTGTAAATTTTCCTAAGAGCAAACTAATATAGCCTCCCATTTTGGGTTTATAGACAAAGAACATTATCTAACACATCTGGGTATCAACTTAACAGCCAACAGGTCAACTCTGTTTAGGTGGAATTACACTCCACTGATCCGAAACTTCCAGAGGGACCTGGATAGATGGGCTCCCTCAAAGTTATTCTGGCTCGGCAGAACACATGTGGGATGCCCTCCCAGGGCTGTGGGGTACTCGGTACCGGGCCGGTGTCAGGGGGATGTGTCACAGCAGCGTTGACCCAGTCCGTGGCCCTGGGTGCCCAAGTAATGGGGAACGTAGTTAATGCAATAGTTCATGATGCCACCTGTGGTGTTCGGCAAGTGAGATGTTAGGCCGACGCTGCATACAGATCCACTGGGACTGATGGTATGGCACAGCAAAGATGTAGAAGTTCCCACAGGTGAAGTTGTAGTCCCAGGGCAGTGTAGATGTGGTTGGCATGGGGATGTAGCAGTGCCAACAGGGTAGGAAGCAAACAAGACACAGCGGGGTGCAATTTCTGTACCTTTACTTGATAACTACATCGAAGGGTCCTGATTACAGATGGTAACGGAGCAGGCTAGCCTGGAAGCAATTCAGGGATTCTCTCTCAGCAGACAGGCTGTGCAGTCTCCTTCCTAGCGCCTTTAGTGTGAAGATCTCTTAGTACTGAGTTACACTGAAGTTCCTCCTGTCAGATGTTCTCAAGAACCTTACTTGCACGGCAGACAGCTGTAGCCTATCTCGGGGACTCCCTTCTCCTGAGTTCCGGCTCTCTATCCAAGCTGCTGTTGTGCCCTCAAGTCTTAGATGGTAGTAGGGCATTTACAGCCTCCTACTCCTCTGGTATCTGTTGCAGGACCGTTAGTATCCGTACAACCGTGGTGACCAGCCTCCAGTTCATGCGCTCTCACGCTGAGGGAGCTCGCCTTCCGCAGCTCAACCTCCAGCTCCTCTCTACACGTCTGCACACTTCACCCTCCGCAGACCAACTGACCACTCCTTCCTCTTGGCCCTCAGGGAGTACTCCTCCCCTTAATCCTGGTTCAGAGTTCCCCCTGCTGGCCTGGAGTGGAACTGTGTTGCATGTATGGATTGACTGCGAGAGAGACCCATCATTGCCTCCAAGCCTGGCATTACCTTCCCCTGGAGGAAGGCAAAGACAGTGTGGCGACCATAACCCTGGGGGCGCCACATTTGCATTAAAAATGGTGTCACTGCCTCACTTCTTATATCTATTTAGGTCCCTCCCAATTATGGTACCAGCCAGAACATTCACTCAGTTACACTCTATGATGTCTAAGTTTCTTTGGCTAGGAAAACAACCCAGAATTTATGTTCCGTCATAGAAAAGAAGGGGGTTTATCCCTTCGTAATTTTACACTTTATTACAAGTCGGCACAGATTGCTCAATTAATAAGTATGTGCTCTTATCCCAATAGTCTGAGATGGGTTATTCTGGAATCATTTCTCTCCAAACCATTCTCTTTATCAGGCCTAATGTGGACCACAGACCGACTTCCACTGGGGTTAATGAATGTGGCTCATGTTACAGTCCACTTGTTGCTTCTTTGGAGGAAAGTCCGGTTTAAATATTACTTACAATCAAGCCCTTCTTCCCTGACAGCTATATTACAAATCCCATGTTCCCACCAAGCCTTGAGCCACAATTTTTTTCTTGGTGTAAGCTGAAAGGTATTCATGTACTTAAACATTTGTGTTCCCCATTTAATATCTTACTTGACAGACAGGAATTTGTTCAAAAATTTGACCCTCCAGTTAGGGAGGTAATGCGCTTGAACCAGATCTCCCACTTTGCAAAGCAAATCCTCCCGAGCAGTACTACTCTCAGGGCAACGAGTTTTGAAAATAAATGTCTAAATGACCCTTTGGGCAGGGGAACGATCTCATTGATCTACTATGCTATAAACTCCCCACAAGATGATAAAAAATTGAAGTACAGTGGGGCAAAAAAGTATTTAGTCAGTCAGCATTAGTGCAAGTTCCACCACTTAAAAAGATGAGAGGCGTCTGTAATTTACATCATAGGTAGACCTCAACTATGGGAGACAAACTGAGAAAAAAAAATCCAGAAAATCACATTGTCTGTTTTTTTTTTCATTTTATTTGCATATTATGGTGGAAAATAAGTATTTGGTCAGAAACAAGCAATCAAGATTTCTGGCTCTCACAGACCTGTAACTTCTTCTTTAAGAGTCTCCTCTTTCCTCCACTCATTACCTGTAGTAATGGCACCTGTTTAAACTTGTTATCAGTATAAAAAGACACCTGTGCACACCCTCAAACAGTCTGACTCCAAACTCCACTATGGTGAAGACCAAAGAGCTGTCAAAGGACACCAGAAACAAAATTGTAGCCCTGCACCAGGCTGGGAAGACTGAATCTGCAATAGCCAACCAGCTTGGAGTGAAGAAATCAACTGTGGGAGCAATAATTAGAAAATGGAAGACATACAAGACCACTGATAATCTCCCTCGATCTGGTGCTCCACGCAAAATCCCACCCCGTGGGGTCAGAATGATCACAAGAACGGTGAGCAAAAATCCCAGAACCACGCGGGGGGACCTAGTGAATGAACTGCAGAGAGCTGGGACCAATGTAACAAGGCCTACCATAAGTAACACACTACGCCACCATGGACTCAGATCCTGCAGTGCCAGACGTGTCCCACTGCTTAAGCCTGTACATGTCCGGGCCCATCTGAAGTTTGCTAGAGAGCATTTGGATGATCCAGAGGAGTTTTGGGAGAATGTCCTATGGTCTGATGAAACCAAACTGGAACTGTTTGGTAGAAACACAACTTGTCGTGTTTGGAGGAAAAAGAATACTGAGTTGCATCCATCAAACACCATACCTACTGTAAAGCATGGTGGTGGAAACATCATGCTTTTGGGCTGTTTCTCTGCAAAGGGGCCAGGACGACTGATCCGGGTACATGAAAGAATGAATGGGGCCATGTATCGTGAGATTTTGAGTGCAAACCTCCTTCCATCAGCAAGGGCATTGAATATGAAACGTGGCTGGGTCTTTCAACATGACAATGATCCAAAGCACACCACCAGGGCAACGAAGGAGTGGCTTTGTAAGAAGCATTTCAAGGTCCTGGAGTGGCCTACCCTGTCTCCAGATCTCAACCCTATAGAAAACCTTTGGAGGGAGTTGAAAGTCCGTGTTGCCAAGCGAAAAGCCAAAAACATCACTGCTCTAGAGGAGATCTGCATGGAGGAATGGGCCAACATACCAACAACAGTGTGTGGCAACCTTGTGAAGACTTACAGAAAACGTTTGACCTCTGTCATTGCCAACAAAGGATATATCACAAAGTATTGAGATGAAATTTTGTTTCTGACCAAATACTTCTTTTCCACCATAATATGCAAATAAAATGAAAAAAAAAACAGACATTGTGATTTTCTGGATTTTTTTTCTCAGTTTGTCTCCCATAGTTGAGGTCTAACTATAATGTAAATTACAGACGCCTCTCATCTTTTTAAGTGGTGGAACTTGCACTATTGCTGACTGACTAAATACTTTTTTGCCCCACTGTATATGTTGCAGTGGGAGGAGGATCTGGGGTTTGAACAGTCAATTGATGAATGGTATCGTAGCTGTGACACCCTATCAGAAGGTAGTCATCAGACTTCTCTTGTGGAGACCTCCTTAAAACTATTGCACAGAGTCTATTATGTACTGGAAAAAAATCACAGCATTTTTCCTAATGTCTCGGGAGACTGTTTTAGGGGTTGTGGATTTTCTGGTGACATGAAACATATTTGGTGGTCTTGCACGGTGGTTTCTGGGTTTTGGGAGAAGGTGAAGCATCTGATAGCACAGATGTATGGTTGACCGGTTGTTCTGGAACCTTCTATCCTTTTACTGGGAACCAGGCCTTCCTGGCTTCCAAAAAGCTTTCAGAAGCTAGTAAACTACTTATGTATGGCCACTAAAATCCACATTGCAGCAAAGTGGAAGTCGCCCTCACTGTCAATATCTATGGTGAAAGAGAAGATGAACGACATTATGCTATATGAAAGAATAGAAGAAACTAGAACCGACACTGTTGTGAACTCATTTTCTGGTTTACCTCTGGCTTCTGGTGAGGGGGATGGAGCTGGCTGTGCTGACAGAGGAGTCGTGAGTTCTCTATCTGGACTCCCTCTGTTGGTGACAAGAGGTAATGAAGCTGATCTAAATGGCAGAGACCTGCCACCTGAGGAGGAGGACTGCGATTGGACATCAGGAGTCTCTGATTGGATTTAAGGCAGCCGACTCCCTATTTTCTTGCTGGTGATTTCTCCTGCCTGGGGCTTCTGGTTTCCAGTTTGGTTCCTGCCTTTTGCTCTGCTATTGTTCATTTGAGTTTCTGTCTGGTTTACTTAGTTTTTTGTGTTCAGCCAGCCCCGGCTGGGGCTGTGCTGAATTCCCATTTTTGTCTCTGATTATTTCAGTTTGTTTTTGTCCCTGATCAGTTGATCTCTTTTGCTCTGTCTTCAGAATATACCTGAGTGCTGATATAGGGAATTGAAGTCTAGCGACTTCAGGGCTTTTTTCTATCAGACGTGTTGGACATCTTTTTGGCAGGGTTTTTGCGTGATTGCAGACAGCAGCTTTCCTTTCCTATCCTTTCTAGTTAGTGTGGGCCCCATCGTTTGCTCAGCCTTTCTATTTGTGTTTGTGTTTTCACCTTGTTTCACTGGCAATATATGTTGGGGGCTGTCTATTGCTTTGGGGTCTGCTCTGGGGCAGTTTAGATTTTCCCTTTTCTTTCTATTATTTAGTTCTCCGGCCATGTCGAGGCGTCTAGGACCATCGTAGGTACGCTCCACGGCTACTGCTAGTTGTGTGGATAGGATCAGGGATCTGCAATCCGCTAGTTACCAACCTCTCTGGTTTTCTGGGCATAGCTTGCTTTTTGTTTTTCCTCCTCTGTGACTCATTCATAACACGACACGTGGGATTCTTTCTTCAGGGTTTGGCATCCCTGGATGGAGCTTCACTCAGATACTCGACTGGATCAGGCACGGAGGCTATCTCTATAGCCAAATGAGAACTGGTCACGGCCTGGGACGGGATTTATATATGTTCCTACAATAGTGGGTTGCATAACCGCTTTAAACGCCCTGGATTGGTTATTGATGATACCATTATAGATTATTGGATATTGTATAATTAAATCCTTTGTGCCTTTCCCTACGCCTGTCTATGTCCTGTCTCCCTTTATATTATTTGAAGTTTATTGAATGTATGGTAAATTGTTAGTTTACGCTCCCTTGCATGAGAGTTCATAACTTGGACTTGGTTTAATAAGTTTCAAAATACAACTTTATTGAAACTAAAATCAGTATCAATGGTACAGTTCCTTTTGATACGGCGAAATTGATTGTTGGGGATATTTTTCAGCCACTTAGGATAGTGCCCACTGCTGAAGTGGATATAGCTATTAGAGTCAACTTTCTTAAAAAAGGTTGTGCTACAGATCTTGTTATTTTCTACGAAAAGAGTGACATCTAAAAAATTAATACTAAAAACATCATAAAAAGCAGTAAAGGAGATACCCCAGTTGTTATTGTTCATTTGTTGGATAAAATCATTTATATTGTTTTCTGTAGTGTGCCAAATAAAAAATGTCATCAATAAATCAATTATAAAATACAATATATTTTTGCCAGGTTTCATTAAAAAACCATGAAAAGATTCACAAGCGTAGGTGCTACTTTCAAGCCCATCGCGGTCCCATTTGTTTGATGGTAAAACTCATTTTCAAAAGTAAAATAATTATCCTTTAATATAAATTCTAGTCCCTTGGCTAAAAAGTTTTTTGTAAAATAGAGAGCCTCTCATCAAATTTAAGAAAGTAATAAAAACACAGTAGTCCCACATCATGTGGCATATTGGAACAAAGTGATGTAACGTCCATGGTTAAAAAAAAATAGCTGGTTTTCCAAGGGATATTTTGTAGTAGCGCCAGTAGATGAGAGGAGTCTCGAAGATGACTCTTAAGGATAAAAACATGTATAAGGCTAGTTTCACACTAGCGTTACAGGGCGCAGCGCACGGCCGCTGCTAAGCCCTGCCCCCGGCCGCGCCCCCACCGGTCAGTTCCTCCTCTGATCACATGACGCTGCATGCGATCAGCGTACACTATATTTAGCGTTGGGTACGCTGGTCTGATTTTGCTGGCGCTGCGCCCTTTTGGCACTGCGCCCAGTGCACAAAAATGCAACAGCGCGTTTTTGGTAATTTTCAGCTCTTTCGTTTTCTCCCTTTTTTTGACTTGTTTTATTTTTATAATCACCTCTATCTCTCCGTAGTTTTTTAGATTTTCTTAAAATT